>NC_033621.1:21348085-21536458 GCF_001540865.1 Ananas comosus | reverse complement strand
ATTAACTAACCATATATATATGTCCATGCATTTATATTTCTCCTTTCATTTTATATGTATGTATTTTGCAGGTGCCAATATTTCTCGTGCACTCATCAGTGTTCATCTCCGGCCTAGCATTCTCAACATACTTCTCCTGGAGACTCTCCTTAGCTGCATTTCCACTTCTGCTGCTGCTCGTAATCCCGGGCCTGATCTACGGCAGATACCTCCTCTTCCTTTCTCGAAAAATGCGCGATGAGTACGCAGAGGCCAACGCGATCGTCGCGCAGGCGCTCGGCGCCATCAAGACGGTGTATTCGTTCACTGCAGAGCGAAGGATCGTTGGTAGCTACGCGGCCGTTTTGGAGAAGGCTATCGGGCTCGGTGTCAGGCAAGGGACTGCGAAGGGGCTGGCCGTCGGGTTTACGGGGCTCTCGTTCGCCATCTGGGGGTTTCTGGCCTGGTATGGCAGCAGACTGGTCATGTTCCACGGCGAGAGCGGCGGACGGATCTACGCGGCGGGGATAGCCTTCGTCTTGGGTGGATTGTATGTATAGTTTTTCCTTTCAATTTTTGAATATTTCGTCTAGACTTATTAATTTTCTTTCGCCTCACCATATTGGGTTGAGAGGACCTTTAGTCGCGAGGAGGTGATGGGACATCGTCGATCGATCTCCTCTTCCCGAGCTTCCTCTTCCCCAACGATCTCGTCTTTCCCGACGATCTCCCCGGATGATCTTCTCTTCCCCGGCGATCTTCCCGGACAATCTCCTCTTCCTCGATGATCTCTCCTGCTTTTGAAATTTTAAGGAGAGAGGGAAAGTAGCGGGATCGGAGCGGCTGAGTTCTATTTATAGTGGTGATCGTGATATTAATGGTGTGAGAGAGAGACTTCTCGAAAAATTGCGACTCACGGTCCACGAGGTCATCCTCACCTCGTGGACAACATAAGAGATCTAGTCCACGGTGGACTCGTGGACTCTCTTCCCCTTTTCCATTATATATATATAGAGCCCGGCTACTATACTATACTATACTATTAATAGTACGAAGCACTTGGTGCTACCAAGTTTTCTGCCGTTAGATCTACCCTTTTGATTATTTTCACCCGTTAGATCATACTATTCAACCAACCACCTACTCAAATCCTAGAGGGCTCACATCATCCTAACCACACATCTTTTAATCCAATGGCTAAAAATTTGGTAGCACCAATGACTTGGTGCTATTAATAGCATAGTAGCCTAGTTCTATATATATATATATATATATATATATATATATATATATACCTAGTAATATATAGTATATATAATTTTAATTTTTTAAAACCTTATATTGTATAATATTTTTAGGTGTGTTTTTGTGAGATCAATTTCCAAGGTCCAAAACAGCCTTAACCTTTTGACACTTGTTTACTACTGGTTCTTGTCGACCCATATGAATTTTTTCATTACAAGCGAAGGCCAAAAAGTCCTTGCCTCCGGGGAGTGCGTGCTTGACGGTGTAGGGTAGCGACAGCATAGACAGAATTAGACAGAGAGAGTGAGAGAGTGCCTTCAACCTCATTATAAGGTCGGGACCGGGGTGCAACACAAAGAAATTGGCGTTTATACCTCCTGGCACAGAGGGTGGTTTCAGGGGAAGGAAATCCTATCTGGCTTCTTCTTTTCCTCCCATGTTTTGAAGATTCGGGTAATGGGAAGGCCATCGGAGGCTGGGGGAAGGGGGAGTATTGCCTCCGCCGCCACCACCGTCCTCATCGTCGTACTCTCCGTCGCCCGTGCCCTGCCACCGCCATGCCACAAGAAATAGCCGGCGACCGGAGGGGGAGAGAGGGGAAGAGAAAGAGGGAGAGAGAAACGCACTAGCGATGTTTACACCAACTAAAATCGATCGAGCTTAAATGTGATTAAATTAATTAATTAAAACTAAATTTACGATTGACTCACCCATCAAAATGCCAGATACTGGTAGACCCATCGAAAACGTCCGGATCTTCTCACTAAAATAAGATCAAACATAAAAAATTAACCAAATTGTAAATAAAATTGTAGGGTTTTCATTTAACAACAAGAGATCTTCTCGCCAGATTTTTGTGGCTACAAATTTCAAACGCTTGCGGCCGCCATCCTAGGATTTTAAATCAGATCGGTAACAAATTGAAGCAAAAAAGGGATTTTAAATCTAATCGGTAACAAATTGAAGCAAAAAAGGGAAGATGAATCATTCCAGACACTACAAGAAATTTGTGTTTTAGGGGCAATAATAATAAAAGAGATAAATTTGATATTAAAACTATTGGCAACATTTAATAATTAACGTTGCCTATGCCCGAGTTGGTGATTCTTTCACCAATATTTGAATAAAATGTTGCTAATAACAAGTATAAGAAGACATATAACAAGTGTTACTGAATAAGTAGATTTAGTAATATTTATCATATGTTGGTATAAATGAATCATTTACAACATTACTAAATGTTGCTGGTGTTGGTATAAACTAACCGTTCCAACATTTCTAAATATTGCTAATATTGGTATAAAGTAATCATTTCCAACATTACTAAATGTTGCAATTTTTAATCTAATATACAATATCTCATTCAAATGTTGCTAAATATTATGCTAATTTTAAAAATTAAATGGTAGATAATGCATTAAAAGATAACCAATAATATTTTAACTAATTGTCATTCAATAATAAACCATTTATGCATTTAAAATCACAAGATCAATTAGAATTACAATACCTAAAAACACAAATCAATCAGATATCTCATATATTTCAAATTTAAATTGTTTAAACATTTAAATGTTTAATCAATCAGATAATGCATTAAAAGATAACCAATAATATTTTAACTAATTGTTATTCAATAACAAACCATTTATGCATTTAAAATCACAAGATCAATTGGAATTAGAATACATAAAAACACAAATCAATCAGATATCTCATACATTTCAGATNTTTTCTTGACATTAATCGACTTCAAATAACCAACTATATGGAAGGTCAGGGCTGTTTGGGCTTGAGAAATTGATCTAAAAAAAATACAACTAAAATATTATACAATAATATGTTTAAAAAATAAAAAAATATATATATAATTTTATATATATATAAAATTATATATATATTTTTTTATTTTTTAAACATATTATTGTATAATATTTTAGTTGTATTTTTTTTAGATCAATTTCTCAAGCCCAAACAGCCCTGACCTTCCATATAGTTGGTTATTTGAAGTCGATTAATGTCAAGAAAAAAGAAAGAAAAGAAAGAGAAAAAATAGTTAAAGTTCCTGACATTGTTTACTACTGGTTCTCGCCCATATGGGATTTTTCATTACAAGCCAAGCCCAAAAGTCCTTGCCTCGGGGAGTGGCGGTCCGACGTGTAGGGTAGCAACAATATAGGCAGAATTAGGCAGAGAGAGTGAGAGAGTGTGTGTAATTAGGCCCTTCAACCTCATCATAAGGTCGGGACCGGGGTGCAACACAAAGAAATTGGTGTTTATACCTCATACGTGGTCCTGGCACAGAGGGTGGTTTCAGGGGGAAGCAAATCCTATCTGATCTCTTTTTCTTTTCCTCCCATGTTTTGAAGATCGGCGTGATGGGGAAGACCATCGGAGGCTAGGGGAGTATTGCCTCCGCCGTCACCACCGTCCTCATCGTCGTCCTCACCGTCGCTCGTGTCCCGCGGCCGCCACGCCACGAGAAATGGCCGGCGACCGGAGGGGGGAGAGAGGGGGAGAGAAAGAGGGAAAGAGAAACGCACGAGCAATGTTTACACCAACTGAAATCGATCGAAATTGAGCTTAAATGTGATTAAATTAATTAATTAAGACTAGATTTACGATCGACTCACTCATCAAGATGCTGGATACTGGTAGACCCATCGGAAACATCCGGATCTTCTCACTAAAATAAGATCGAACATAAAAAATTAACCAAATTGTAGATAAAATTGTAGGGTTTCCATTTAACAACATGAGATCTTTTAAATCGGATCCGTAACAAATTGAAGCAAAAAAGGGGAGGAATCATTCTAGATCTCCTTCATTTTTTATAGGCTAAAATACAAAAATTCTTTGATTTTTCACTTTTTTTTTTCTTGACTTTTAAAAATTTACTAGTGCAGAGACCCGCGTGATGCAGCGGGTAGATAATAAAAGCAAATTTTTAAAATTTTAATAAAATTTATATTTACATAACTAAATTCAATTGTTAAAAAAATAAAATTATAGTTAGAAACATATGAAATACATAAATAATAACTTAACATATCTGTCAGGTTCCAGTCTCCACATTATATTTTTTAATCTACGAAAGAAATTTTGCCTACAACAGTGTCTACTCAAAAAAATGGTCATAAGATGAAAATAAAACAAAAAACATCAATCTTAAAAATCTAATACTTTTTGGGAGCACTTCTCTTACTCATCCAAACCTTATACATCTTCTTAATCTTCAGCTGGTAGTTGCTTCCCGCACTGAGTCACTTCTGGATTTTCATTGTAACCTATAAACAAACACCTCATCTGCATCACCAAACTGCGATATCTAAACCGACACAGCCTTACCATCACATCAACCACAGAAATTTTAATTCTTAAACAATTTGATTTGCCAAGAAATTTCTGCGATTCTTGAGAAGTGAGCTCCCACGCAACGTCCCTGCGAAGAGGAGGCTAGGACGCTGCTCCCCTCGGCCCAGTTGTGGGCGTGCGCGAGCCGTGCGAGGAGGCAGTCAAGGTGGCAACGGTTCACGGCGAGCGAGGGCTCCGGCGCAGACCGGCCTGCTCGAGCACTTATATGAGCCACAGCTGAACTTTACAGGACGATACTTCTTGAAGAAGACAACGTTCTTCACATACTCTTCTTCTTCATTATCCTCATAATCTTTGTTAACACAATGAGATAGAGAGAAGGAGATGAGTGTGAGGTGAGAGATTAGATGATAATCTTCTTTTTTGCATGGAAAATAATATGTCAAGCAAAAAAGAAGTGGTGGAAGGATTAATGGTGGAGGGGAGTGGATTGGAGTTACAAATTAAACTCACTAATTGGTGGAATATGATGCATATAATTAAATATGGAGAGGTGCAAGGTTGAGCATTTAAAAGTGGAGATGAAACGTAAATTAAAAAAGATGAGAGCTTGTCACGTCATCATTTCATATTAGGGATTCATATAAGAGTATAGATATTTTAACTAGCTACTGCTCAGTCTATTTTTCATAATTTATACCGAAAGTATTCTTAAAAAATAATATAAATATATTAAAAATTATTTTTTTTATAAAACAACAAGGATAATTTGATTATTTTGCCATCTTTATTACTATTATAAAATCCCTAAAAATATTTCTAAAATTTTAAAGTTTTTTATTGTTGGGAAAAAAAAAGTGAAAAGTTGATATTTATAAAATTTTTTTTATATTTTAGTATTTTGTATAAATTAGATAGTATAACTACAGGATAGTGTTTTAAATATATATAGAGTCGGCCGTCTCTAGCGCAAATAACCAAAGTTTGAAGTGTAATTATTTCATATTTCCAGCTAAATTTATTTTTAAAAAATATAAACGAAATGGGTAACATGATATCTTTTTCTAAAAAAAAAAAATCGTGTTCAATAATAAAATATTTAAATTGACAATCGGATATATTACATGTGATATACACTAGCTATTAGACTTATTTAAATATTATATTTTATATTTTGTCAATATTATTTATCAAATGATGAAAGGTTTTAAAAATAAATTTAGNAAAAAATTTATCCCTTAATATTCAAAATACTCTTCAACACTTCAATCCTATTAGCAAACCCTAACAGTAATGATAATGGAGATATTCCCGCCATTAATCTTTACAGTAATTTTTTTATTACAATTTTGGAAAAATAAATTTAATATATTTATATATATATATATATATTGATGCAGGTCACTGGGAATGGCGCTTCCCGAGGTGAAACACTTTACGGAGGCGTCAGTGGCCGCGGCGCGAATCCTCGACCGCATCAACCGCGTCCCAAAAATCGACTCGTCGGACCCGACCGGGCTCGTCCCGAGCCGGATCCGCGGCGAGATCGAGTTCGACTCGGTCCGGTTCGCCTACCCGGCCCGGCCGGGCTCGCCCGTCCTGAACCGGTTCAGCCTCCGCGTCCCGGCCGGCCGGACCGTGGCCCTGGTGGGGCCCAGCGGGAGCGGGAAGTCCACCGTGGTGGGCCTGGTCCAGCGGTTCTACGACGCGGACGAGGGCGCGGTGAGGATCGACGGCGTGGATTTGAGGAGGCTCGGGATCGGATGGATCAGGGCGAGGATGGGGCTCGTGAGCCAAGACCACGCGCTCTTCGGAGCATCCGTACGCGAGAATATACTGCTCGGCAAGGTGGGCGCGTCCGCAGAGGAGATGTATGCGGCGGCCATGGCCGCGAACGCGCACGGTTTCATCACGCAGCTCCCCGAGGGGTACGATACAAAGGTGAGGGGTTTTTCTGTAAATTTCCCCAAGTTCTTCTCTTTTTTTCTTTTTTCTCTTTTTTAAAAGAAAATTTAGGTACGGTTTGAAAATGTGTGCATTTTTTTTTTTAACGCAATGCTATGAAATTAATGCGGGCATATTGAATATAGCATATTAAAATAGCATTCTCTCTAGTAGTTTTAAATTTTTATGATACAGCCGCATCAGGTTGTAAGTTCAAATTTCAAGACTCTTTTTGCATTTATCTACCTTTAACTTTTTTTATAAATAACTCCTGTAAATTTATATTTATAAATATGGCTTTTTTCTTACCATGCAAGCATTATATTAGACATTCAAGTTGAACATGTAGTATTTTTTTTTTTTTTGTTTGTGTGCTGTTAGGATGTACACTGCTAGGACAAAGTGAATACGGTAAATGCAAAAAAAAACAAAAAACAAAACTTGACTATACTTCTAATTTGAACAAAAAATCTGGAGTTAGGAGGAAAATGCGGAATATAGAATATTTAAACACAATCAGGGAAATGAATCTCTAAAACTCTTTCCAATTTTCTTAGAGATCTAAAATTGGTAAATGATTATGTTTGAAAAGCACAATTTTAAACTAGACCTAACTAACTTTTACCAGCTTCTCGTTGCAATAGAATCAAATACTCTAAATTACAACAAAGCATATTTCAACTTTCCGCCACAACAGAAGATCTGGAGTTTAAGACTGGGTCTTAACTCGCCTCCGAACATCTGAATAACATCATCTTGTGACGATACGTTGTGCAGATAGGTGAGGGAGGCGCACTCCTATCCGGCGGTCAGAAGCAGCGAATCGCCATCGCGAGAGCCGTCATCAAGAACCCGGCGATCCTCCTCCTCGACGAGGCCACGAGTGCCCTCGATTCGGAGTCCGAGAAGCTGGTTCAAAATGCTTTAGATCAAGCATCCATGGGCCGAACAACGCTGGTATAACGATTACGAAAACTTAGTTTCCATACAATTTGATCAAGTTAGGATCCAATTGTAACAGTTTAAAAGTTAGTAACAAATCAGAAACTTCGAAAAATTGAGGACCACTCGCATTCAAATTTGTTGGTTTTCGATCAGGTGGTAGCTCACAAGCTTTCGACTGTAAAGAACGCCGATCAGATCGCTGTCATCGACAGTGGCACGATCGTTGAGGTCGGCATGCACGACGAACTCCTCGCCAGGAACAGCCAGTACTCGCGGTTAGCCAAGCTGCAGAAAGTGTCGAGCTCAGTCGATCAAGATTCCGAGCCTTTCTGGCCTTCTTCGGCGGCACGGAGCAGCGCGGGACGGCCCAGCGTAACCAAATCGAGCCCAATATCCTTCCCGGGGTCGGCCCTTTCTGACGAACGAAGGCCCGACAAGCCCATCTCTCACTCCCCGCCTTCTTTCTCTCGGCTCCTCGCAATGAATTCCCGGGAGTGGAAACAAGCTCTTATCGGTGGCACCGCGGCCGTCGTGTATGGCTCCTTACAGCCGATCTACGCCTTCACGATTGGTGGCATGATCGCCGCGTTCTTCCTCAAGGACCACGATGAGATGGCCGCGGTTATCCGGCGATACGCATTGATATTCTCCTCCCTCTCTGTCATCTCCTTCGTCGTGAACCTGCTGCAGCATTACAATTTCGCGTACATGGGAGAGCACCTGACTCGAAGGATCCGAGTCCGGGTCCTCGAAAAGATCCTCACATTTGAGCCGGCTTGGTTCGACGAAGAGCCCAATTCGAGCGCCGCATTGTGCTCCAGGCTAAGCAATGAGGCCTCCCTTGTTAAGACTCTTGTAGCTGATCGAATCTCTCTTCTCGTCCAAACGGCGTCCGGAGTGGCCGTTGCGGTCACGATGGGCTTAGCTGTGGCGTGGAAGCTCGCCCTAGTCATGATCGCGGTCCAACCGTCTACAGTCGTATTCCACTACTTGAAAAAGATTGTCCTATCGAACGCGTCGCATGACCTAGCCCGAGCTCAACATAAGAGCACTCAGATTGCGATCGAAGCGGTTCGGAACCACCGGATGGTCACGTCATTTGGGTGCTCGGCGGAAGTGCTTCGGCTTTTCGAGGAAGCCCAGGAGAAGCCATTGAAACCCGCGAGGAGGATGGCGTGGGCAGCGGGGGTGGCCACGGGCTTCTCGCCGTGCCTGTCGTTCCTGACCTGGGCTCTGGATTTCTGGTATGGGGGGAAGTTGGCCCAGTCAGGTCAGATTTCAGCAGGTGATGTGTTCAAGACTTTCTTCATTCTGGTGAGTACTGGAAAGTTGATTGCCGAAGCCGGCAGCATGACCTCGGATCTCGCGAAGGGGACGAACGCGGTCGCCGCCATCTTCGAGGTGCTTGATCGGCAAACAATGACTCCGAGATCTTCTCAAGTAAGCCTCTCTCTCTCTATATATATATCCGTCCGCTTCAAATATTCATCAGAGTGTTTAAATTCAAAAGCTTGTATATATCCTGTAAAATTTGAATTTTCGTATGCGAACTTTTTGAAATTTCAGAGTATGGTTGAGCAAATAAACTCTTTTGTAGGAATATATACGTAATTTTACCTACTACGTGTGATCATTATGCAGGTTGATCATCTAAGTGAGAAAACTACATTGCAGAGGAGAATTCAAGGCAGAATAGAGATCAAAAAGGTCGATTTCGCGTACCCGAGCCGGCCACAGTGTCTCGTCTTGCGCGAGTTCAACTTAGAAGTTAAGGCCGGCACGAGCGTGGGGCTAGTCGGGCGCAGCGGTTGTGGTAAGTCGACCGTCGTCGGCTTGATCCAACGGTTCTACGACGTCGACCGCGGGGTTGTTCGCATAGACAGCGTAGATGTGAGGGAACTGGACATCATTTGGTATCGCGGCTTCACCGCGCTTGTCAGCCAAGAACCAGTGATCTTTTCGGGCAGCGTTCGCGACAACATCGCCTTCGGCAAGCCCGAAGCCACCGAGAACGAGATCGTCGAAGCCGCAAAGGCCGCCAACGCTCACGAATTCATATCGTAAGTTTCACGTTTCTCTTATCGTCACAAGAACGTTGCCAAACTCAAAATTTGAATTTAAATCGCATAAGACTAGGAGTTCATTCGGAGAAATTGTGCTCGACAATTTTGCGTAGGTCTTTAAAAGACGGTTACGGTACCGATTGCGGTGAGCGTGGAATACAGCTGTCGGGGGGGCAAAAGCAAAGGATTGCGATCGCGAGGGCGATCATAAGGAATCCGACAATACTGCTGCTGGACGAGGCGACAAGCGCGCTCGACGTGCAGTCGGAGCGCGCCGTGCAGGAGGCCTTGGACCGGATCATGGTCGGGAGGACGACCGTCGTGGTGGCCCACCGCATGAACACAATAAAAGGTCTCGACTCGATCGCGTTTGTCGGCGAAGGGAGGGTGGTAGAGCAGGGGACTTATGCACAGCTCATGAACAAGAAGGGGCCCTTCTATAACTTAGCAACTCTACAAAAATAGGCTCCTTTGTATGAAGAGCGTGTGTTTGTTGTGACCCAAAAATATGCCATGTAATTAGATGTACCACCTCATTGGGCTGAGCAGGTATGCATGCATTTTGATTAAGATATCGTTTTATTATGAGTGCATGTAATGAAAACTATATGGAGAACCAGTTGATGGACTCTTTTTTATGATCTAATGTAGAAAATTTAGCAGAAATGTCCAAGAAGGAAGAGACACATGAATTTGAAGTACTGGATCTCTCTCTCTCTCTCTCTCTCTCTCTCTCTCTCTCTCTCTTTTGATGCCAAAAAAAATTGTGTAAACTTCAAATTGCACTGCTGTGGTTTAGCTTTTCTTCAATTTGCTACTCCTTGGTTCAAAAACTTTTACGTAGCCCATGTTGTTTATTTTTTATTTTACCAAAAAATTCTACATGAAATATGTGACTAAGTGAAAATTTAAAAAAAAAAACAATAGGGTGGCCGAGTGAAAAACATGCTAAACTGCAAGAGGGTAAAATAAAATTTTTTAAACTACAAGATGACAAAGTAAACATAAGCTAAATCATACAGAGAGCAAAGTGATATTTTTTGCACCACAAAATGATAAAATAAAAATGAGCCACATCACAGGGAGACAATTTGAAATTTGCCCTTAAATCAAATATATTATTCGCACTATTTTGTGAAGTTTCTCATAATTTTATCTGATACATAGCATACTATTTTATTATTCTTGCTCGTATCCATATTAAGTAACAGACAAATACTACTCACATCTTCATCTCAAATTCCCAATTCAACAGTCAACTAACGGTAAGTTCGTAATTTTTAAATTTTGTAGGGATACATATGAAACTAGTTGAGAGCCGCTTTTGAAAATACGTATAGCTGAGGGGTTCTTATACATTTTCACCTTTTCTTATCATATATAAAGCAACAAACAGTCGCCAACGAGAGAGAGTGAGAGAGAGCATATCGATGGGATTCGTTTCGTGTTGCTTGTGAACAAGCAGGGGCAAACGCGGTTGGCGCAATACTACGAACACTTCACCATCCACGAGCGCCACGCCCTCGAGGGCGAGATCCAACGCAAATGCTTCGCACGCACCGATCAACAGGTCGTTTGATCCATCTCTGCATCTCTGCCTCCACTCAAATTTCTTGATCCCGATCAACAATTGTTTGATCCGAGATCGCCCCCGAATTTTCGTGTTAAAATCTTGTGCGGTTGCTTCAATCCTAGGGTTTCTTGATCCCGATCACGTGTTTGATCCGTGATGACCCTCGAATTTCCGTTTTTACCCCACTGTTTTTCGTGTTCGAATCGTGTTTTTTGGTGCGCCGCTTCATTTCTAGGGTTTGCGATGAGTGTTCTACGGTAGAGTTCTCTTTTAGCGAATTTTATTGCCGAATATGATCGAATTGGTCGTAATTGGATTGCGGATTGTAGCAGCGATTGCCTCAATCTCACCCTTTTCTTGTTTAATTTTTATTGCACATCATCTCTTCAATCTTGTTCTTTAATCATAATTAGGCTTTGCTAGTGGATGAAATATTTATAGAAAATAAAGAGTAAGCACAAAAACATCATGCACATTTTGATTACCTTTTATTTTTGGGTATAAAATGTAATTGATGCTTGAAAAATGAATACTAGAATTCATATTCATATCTGTGGAGAATGCAGGTTGAATCTGTCGTTGTATCTAAATCCAATTCATATCGCTATCTGTTTTTAGCAAATATGGTTGCAAAATTCTATTGAATATCCCAGTTTGCCATTAATTCTTGAAATTTTGTAGGCATGCAAGTTATCAATTCATGTATCAACTGCTAGATGTTTCCGTAAGGCATTTCGACTGGTGCTAATTTGTGGATATAAATGTTGATTCTAATTATACTATCAACGCTAATTTGTTTTGCAATGATTGTGCAAATATCTGCAAATTCTCTCTCTCTCTCTCTCGCTCTCTCTCTCTCTCTCTTTACTGTGAGCATGCATGATGGCTTGTTACTAGGAAATAACAGGACAGATGGTTACTTGAGTTGTGTGTTTCAATCGAATGTACAAACTTTCTTATGATGTTATCCTAGTAGTTTATTGCCATATGCCTGCTTGTGTTCTTATACTTACGATTGCTCATCCATTCTCATTTTGTGTTTGATCATTCAATGT
This sequence comes from Ananas comosus, assembly GCF_001540865.1. NCBI lineage: Eukaryota > Viridiplantae > Streptophyta > Magnoliopsida > Poales > Bromeliaceae > Ananas > Ananas comosus. Next base: position 21,524,339 of record NC_033621.1, on the reverse strand, counting down.
TTGATATGCAACCCATTACATCCACTATCTGCGGTGCATATCTCACAAATAGCTATTTGTGTATTTGTTATCATTAAACTACCTGTCATAATTATTTTAGCTTCTCATGGTGATGGAATACGTGCTATGGTCTATAATGCCACACAATGGTGGTTTTGATAATTTTGAATGAACTGCGCATTGGCATTTCAATGCATTCACTGGCACCAATTTACTGATGTATTGTATGTATTATTTTTCCTCTCATTTTCATTGAATTTTATATCTGTTTTGAAATGCAGTGTTCTTTTGTCGAGCATCGGAACTATAAAATAGTGTACAGGTGCTATTCTTTGCTTTTTTTGTAGTCTCGGTTGACGATGATGAGGTACATCATTCTATTCTCTTTAGCGCACTTCTTGTTGGTATTTTTTCCTATTAATTATCTAACACAATGAACCATGGTCCTCACAAACTTGACAAACTTAAGATGATTCTCTTATCCTAGATTCGTGAACTAGTTTTATTGTGGTTATAGCTGACAGAACTTTATTTGGACATTGAGCATCTAACATATTATAACTTTAGCTATGCCCTGATCTATTTGTGCCATCAGTGACATCAGTGACATTGGTGTATGCTGCTTTTTTATTTAATTAAAAGTCTCTAATAAAAATGAAGTTTTTCTGTGAGATGATTTAGTTGGACTGCAATTGTAAGAAATGCAGCTAGTTATGGAAGGCTGACATGAGTTTTTATAGTTGAACATCTCAGTGTTTTGGATGACATGACCAAGATTCATTAAGTCGCTTACACTAGTGTGCTACTTAGATGTTAACATCCTTCGCTAAGATGCGTGATTGGATTTGACTGTCTTACTCACTATCTGCTCTTATGGTTGTCTGGTTGAAAACTTTTAAGTCAAATAAAAGCTCAAGGGAATGAAAGAGAATATGATTGGGCATCTCTTCATTCTCAACCTATCTAGGTTTAGAACAGCACTTCTCAAAGTGCAAGAATTATTTCCTTACCAAACAAACCTGCGTTAACAATCTTGGAGCAAGCATATTCTCTTTCATATTGCACAACACTCCACAATGCTGTCTTTTTCATGTTTTATAAAAATTACTAGTCTTTCTATGTGCTAATTTTTTTGTAGTATATTTCAGTTTATTTAGTTATAAGATTATATGTTGCACGGGAATAATTAATAAAGAAAGTTAATAAATCTATTGTTTATACGGCATACTGGTGACATGCTTTATAATCCATAAACCATAATATAAATTATGGATCACGTAATTTAATTTTCATAGCTTTTTTGTATTATTTCAGTCATTTTATTCTAGTTAAATCAAAGATAATTTGTAACATATGTTTATATTTCATAAAAGAAATTACTTAATATAGGGTGAATACTCTTTGGTTTAAATTAAGTTATTGAACCAAAATGACCCATTTCAGTTGGTCTGATCGATTTTAAATATAATTTAGTTCAGTTCGCTTTTTGGAGGTTGAAAACTGAAAAAACCAAATAAATTAATTTTTAAATCCAATAGATATATTAATCTCAATCTCTAATTAAATAATTAGAGAATTTCAGCCGAACCGAACTAACTGAATTCTTTTGGCAGTTCGGTTCAATTATTCATTTTAATTCGGTTTTTAAAAAAATCACAAACCAAACATACTGTTGATCACCCCTAATTTGATATGAAAAGTGCGCGAGAAGTTTTAAAATAAGTTTATTTAATGTGAAAATGTTTGTATTTATCAATAGAATATATGAAAGGTCACAAAGGTAAATTTTGATTTACATAAATTATATTTATTTGTAAAGTATATGAAAAAAGTTTAACTTTAGGATTCTCTTAATTATATTTATTAGAGTCTATGAAAAAGTTTAAAGATTATATTTTCTTACTTAATATGCAAATTTAATTTATTGAAGAGGGGGTATATGAAGTGTTTGAAATAAATTTTATAATACTTAAAGTTAATTTTATTAAATTGCCTTTCTTACCAAATAAGAGGTTAGGAAAATTCATCAAACATATTGCTTTCTATTCAGTATAGACAGATTTAGATATAGCTATAAATTGATATATTGATAGGGCATATGAATAGTTTGGCATAAATTTCATAAAACTGTTAATCTAATTTACTAAATTGTCCTTCCTACGAAACAAGAGGTGAGGAAAATCTACCAAACATATTTGCTTTGTAGCGTGTGTGTGTGCGCGCATACATACATGCATAGAGAGAGAGAGAGAGAGAGAGAGAGAGAGAGAGAGAGTACAACTTCTATACTGTCGATAGTACCAAGCGCTTAGTGTTATCGAGTTTTCCGCCGTTAGATCTACCTCTTTGACCATTTTCACTATCATCCTAATCGCATATTTCTTCATCCAAGGACCGAAAACCTAATAGCACCAATGACTTAGTATTATTAATAGTATAATAGCCTAGTTCTATATATATAGAGAGTTCGGCTACTATGCTAGCGATAGTACCAAGCACTTTTTTCATATACTTTACAAAAGTATGAAATTTGATTTCTAGATGCTTCAAGTAGTATAGATCATGTTCAACGGTGTCGATCGTCGATTTGGAGGCTCGATCATCGAAAACAAATCGGTCGCAATGGAATCCGTTTGCCATCGATAGTATTCCAGCTCAATTCTCTCTCTCTATATATATACATACATATATAAAGATTTGGTTGACGGCTTCTCTAGTTGTCAAAGTTAAATTAATTAGTGTTGTATTATAGCTCGCTCTTCTTGTATGATCAAATTGTATGGCAGCTTATTTACAAATAATTGCTATTAGAGTTGCTTTCCTTTTCGTTCTTTTTTTTTTGTTGTTGTTGAAATTCTTAGAATGAGCTTAGAATGAGCTAGCGATTTTGGAGTTCATACATATCTATGTGGAGACCATGGATCGACATTACAGAAATGTGGTGAGTTTCTCGACAACTCCGTTCTTTCGGTCCAAGATCAAACGAAATGCCCTTCTTTTGCCCTTCTATTTTTCATGTTCGGATCTAACCTGATTCCTCTTTCTTTCTAAACTATCTCAAAATCATGTTCAATCTTGATAAGATGCATTTCATGCTGGAGGAGATGGTGATGAATGGCTGCATCTTCGAAACAAGTAAGTCGGACATACTTGCACCAATTCAGCTCATGGACAAAGCTGCTTTGCTCTTTATGGGTGTATCCTTGCTCCTCTCTTTATCGTCAATAATAATAATATGGCTAGGGCTACTATACTCTTATTAGTATAAATTTCTTTATACTTATAAGTTTTCGACGGTTAAATGGAGGTATGTGCTGGTCTCCTAGGGTTGAGTAGGTGGTTGGTAGAATAATATAATCTAATAATAAGTAGAAATGATCAAAATGGTAAATCTAACGACCAAAAATTTATAAGTACAGAAGAGTTTATATTCATAAGAGTATAGTAGCTGGACTCTAATAATATAGCTTTCTTTTTCTTTCATAGCTTTGTTACTACATATTTAGGGTGCGTTTGGTTCAAAGTCGGAATCAACATTGGAATGAGAATGAGTTAAAATCGTAATCGGAATGGCTCATTGTTTTAATCTGTCTGGTTCAACACCTAAATCAGAATCGAAATAAATCATTCTCAGCATCAGAGTTTGGTTCAGGTGGATATCAGAATCGAAATCAAATTAATACCAATTTTATTTTTATAATACATTTTAATTACTTGGAACCATTTTGAATACTTTATTTAAAATATAAATGACCATTTGGAAAAATAATTACTAAAAAGTAAGATAATGATACTGTAAATAAAATAAATTTTAAAATATTTATGCTAGATCCATGCAAATTTGGATTGACAAGATAATTTAAAGTTAAGTTCGCAACTTAAAACATAAAATTTTATAATTTAAATTGAAACTAAAAATTAAATATTAAAAAAATTGCATCAAAATTTTAAATAATGTCAAAAATTTTAAATATATTTTTTAAAAATATTAAAATTTGAAATTGAGTGGATAATTCAAAATATAAAAATAAATTTTTATTTATTTAAATTCAAACTTATTACAATTTCAATTTCAATTTGAATCCATAACATTTAATCTAAATTTTAAATAAAATTTGAATAAAATTTTAAATTTTAAATTAAATTTTAATTTTAATTTTAATTTATAAATTAGATTCAAAATTCTTGATTAAATTTTAATTTTTAATTCAAAGTTCAAATTAAAATTAAAATTTATATATATAATTTTTAAATTTAAACTTATATTTTAATTAAAAAAATAAGATTAAAAAATTAAACTTAATCCAAATAAATATTTATTCTATCTGGATTCAACTTTCAATCTGTCCTATAAGGCCAAATTGAAAAAAGGATAATTGGGAGATTTTCATTTACCCGGAAATCGGAATCAGAATAAGAATCTTACATACCAAATACTTACAAATTGATTCGTCCATTTCGATTTTGATTCTAGAGTTAAAAAGAGGTGAACCAAACATGCCCTTGGTATTGTTAGGCAATCGATGAAGCCTGTGGTGAGATTGAATTACCAACATGGAAACGCTGCATTGTTGTGGGTTCGTAATCCTAGTCATCAACTCATCATCGATTGTATAAATAGTATAATATTTGCGTAATTTATATAATATTGTTTATTTTTTACGCTAAATTATGAATAATATAATATATTATATATATTGTATATTATAATATATTATAAAAATTATACAATGTGAGTATAAACAATGTAGCATTACACTATATGTGTAATATTAACGTATGTAAAAATTGTACTATTAGGAGAGAATATTGCGCTATTTAGATAAATATATTGCACTTTTTTTATAAATTAAATTATATTGTATATTAAATAAAGTGGTAAATTTTTTGAAAATACTAATTGCTAAGTCATAGTTGTATGAACCTTTCGAAAATTTTTATTTCACATAAAATGAAAAAAATATAATATAATTAATAAAATGAAAGAGTGTAATATCTCTTAAATAATACAATAGTTTTTTTGAATTGTGCAATTGCACAATTTATATAATATTATATAATTTTTATATTAAATTATGAATAATATAGTATATTATCTATAATTAGTATATTACATATAATTATACAATGTTGCACAATTTGGAATATAGTTAGTATATTACGAATATTACATATAATAATATAGTATATTATATATAATTAGTATACTTCGGTACTATTTGAAAGAAAATTTTGCACAACGTGGGAGTACATTGTACTATATCATCTTACTAATTATATTTTTTATATCTTAAATAAAAATTTTATTAAGATACATATAATCATAATTAGTTTTTATCATTTTTAAAAAAATTGACACTATTTAATATACATGTAATTTAATTTTTTAAATAATGAATGTAATATATTCATTTGAATGGTATAATATTCTCTTCTAATAGTGCAATATTTATATAAATGATGTAAATATTTATACAAATAGTATAAATATATACTATTTATACACGTAATGCATAATTTTTATAATATATTGTATATATTTATACTATTTTATGTAATATACTATATTATTTGTAATTTAGTGTAAAATTTATGCAACATTAAATAAATTATGCAAATATTACATTATTTATGCAAATATTATTATACTATTTAAAAAAAATGATGTAAAATTTGATAAGCTTCTGCACGATTTAAGTGATCTTCTTTTCTTTTTTTTTATTAATGTGCAAATATTACACTATTTATATAAATATTATTTTAAAAAAATAATGTAAAATTTGAAAAGATTCTGCACTATTTAAGTGATCTTCTTTCTTGTTTTTTAAGTTATTATTTATAGGTTAGACAAAAATTTCATTTCTTAAGAAAAGAATAACCTGCAATAATTACTTGTGAGTTGTATTTTTCAAAGTATTTAATGCGTATATTTTTTATGCATTTTGAAAGAGGAGAAATTTGACCATTGTTTTAAAAAATTGGATCGAAACTGTAAAATTCTCAAAAGTCAATCAATAAATATTTTATGCAAAAAGGCTAATATCATTTTGAAACCACGTTTTGAGAATAAAATCTTTTCGGCAACAAATGCTTTAAACAAAAATAATTTCCAATCAAAATTCTTCTATGCACGATTTTGACGGAATTTTAATTTAAATATACCTTGATAATTCTTCATATTTTTAAATTAAAAATATTAAAATTATCATTATTTAGCCTAAGTTAAGTAATTGTAAAAAATATTAATGAAGTAGTGAAATCATTATAAATTTTTAAAGAGTAAGAATATTAGATTATTATAAATTGAGAGATTTTATTTTCATATTTTTATATTGGCCTTTTTGCATAAAAAATTTACTAATTTTGGGCTTTTGCAAAGTTGGGTCACATTTTCCGATTTTGCAGATTCAGTCCGAATTTTTAGTCACATTTTTCGACTTTGCAGATTCGGTTCGAATTTTTAGCAAACTCATAAAAATACCCTTGTTATTTTTTCTCTCCTCTTTTTTTTTTTTCTCTCGTTCTTTTTTTCTCTCTCCAAAGAAGGCAGCGAAGGCGCAGGCACAGGCGGAAACAGCCCGCCTCGCCTCTGCCCCGCACAGCCTCGCTCTTCTCGCCTCCGACCCTACTGAAGTCATGCCTCGACCCTCCTCCAATAGGGCACGGCGACGTCGAGCCGCAGGCTCTTCTCCTCCGCCGCGACGTCGTCGAAGCTCACTTCCGACGACCTTCGACGACGTCACGGTAGTTGCAATAAAGAGCAAGAGAGAGATGGTGACAAAATATATATATATAAAGAGAAAAAATAAAAGTAAAAAAAAATTCTACAAAAAAGATCAAAAAATATAGAAGAAGAAATAAGATAAAATTGCACTATTAAAATAAAATTACGCTGTTTTAAAAAAATTTGTACTGTTTTAATAAAAGTTGCACTATTTGATTTAAAAATTATATTCTTTTGAAATGACTTTTACACTCTTTAAGCGAATTTTACACTTTTTTTTTCTTTTTCTTTTTTCTCTCTCTTCTTCTTGCTCCGTCACCTGCGCCCTCATCCCCATGCCCATGCCCATGCCCGAACCCATCGGGTTCACCGCGGATGCTGGTCACCCTCCTGCCGTCGCCGCAGCATCTCCACCGTCCGCATCTCCATCCCCTCCCCCACCTCACCATCACTCTCCTCATCCTCCTCTACTCGTCGTCTCCGGCGGCGAAGCTGCGCGTGTCGCTGGGGCTGCGGGCGCGCACTGGCCTCGCAACCACCGCGACGTCGTCGGAGGTGAGCTCGCCGCCTCCGACGACGTCGCGGCGTTCCGACGCGCGGTGGAGGAGAAAAGCCTGCAGCTCGACGTCGTCGTATCCTAGTGGAGGAGGGTCGCGACACGGTTTTAGTAGGGTCGGAGGCGCAAAGGGCGAGGGCAAGGGCGTGCGGGGCAGAGACGAGGCGAGCTGTTTCAATCTCCGCCTTCTTCAGAGAGAGAAAAAAAGAACGAGAGAAAAAAAAAAAAGAGAAAAAATAATAAGGGTATTTTGGTCAGTTTGCTAAAAATTCGAACTGAATCTGCGAAATCAAAAAAGATGACCCAACTTTGCAAAAGCCCAAAATTAGTGAATTTTTTATTAAAAAAGGCCTTTTATATTTTATGAAAATTATTAGTTGGTCTAAATTTTAACCGCCTTTCAGTCAAAACCTTTCTAAATATAATATATATAATATTTTTGAAATTTTACAGCCCTTGAACCACACAGCTCCTTAGTCTCATATGCATAATCAAAGTTTCTCGAGCGTTTTTTACATTTAGCCCCCTGAAAAATTTATATTTTAAAAATAATTCTGTCAAATTTTAATTTACAAAAATGGTTCTGGCCCTGCCACGCAGGCGCCACGTCAGCGCCACGCGGACTGGGCTAGGGCTAGTGTGTTAAGTTGAACACGGTGAACAATTCACCGTGTCTATATACGGTGAATGGTTCATCATGTCTAAATACGGTGAAGCAGTGCTTGTCATATCTCGCATCACTTCATGAGGTAGAGTAGATGAGAATTGTGCGGCATACCATACTTCATATATTTAGCGTTGAGATGATAAATTGGTGGATATAGCAGAGATGGACCATGAGGTAGATCCAGATCCTATACGAGCTATTATTGTTTATATGCAGTGATATTGGAGGATCACCAGGAGGTAGATATTTAGGCCAGTACAGAGGCCACCCCTCGCGTATCAGCCACGTGGTTACGTCGAGAGAGTATTGGTATGATTTTAATATATAATATTTTTTTCTTTAATTTTTATATATACAAAAAAGTTTCGTATAATTTTTATGATAGTGCTTTTATTTCAAGTCGATATCGTGCAGAGATCACATTATACGATTAGACGTGTCCTGTCAGATATTCCAGGAGGTGGAGTATTAGATGCCCTATCACACGTTGCCGATCGGATGGAAGCAGTTTTGGAGACTTTATCTACGCTTCCACACACTGTACATCCACGACCGGCAGACTATGATGGACCATCGACGTCGGGACATGTACCAGTATATAGTCCACCGAGGCATCATCACCGATAGAGGAGCCACCTTATGTTATGGACACGGTATCAACACCAGTATCAGAGGATCCACGATCCACCTCGGCCAGTTGATATTGTTTATCATAAGCGCCGACGACAGATGCACTCTCTCCATACAGATCAACCCTCCTCTTCAGCTTCTTCTGCTATAATTGAGCACGAGATCGGACGAGTGATTGAGACGCAGGACACTCAGCAGGTTATTGAGGGTAGTCGAAGGTGTTAGAGCCTTTTGATGAGCATGATGTTGATCGTGATCACGGACGTGGTAGACGACGTGGTTGATGAGCATGATGTTGATCGTGATCACGGACATGATATTATATTTCTATATTATTAAAAAACATGTTTTAATTTTTGATATTCTGTTGTGATGATCTGGTATTGATACTTTATTGATATTCTGTTGGATTTGTTGTTGTATTGTTAATGTTGAATTACTTGTATTGTTGTATTGAATTTATTGTTATATTGTGATATTGGATTCTGTTGTTGTATTGTTAATGTTGAATTACTTGTATTGTTGTATTGAATTTATTGTTATATTGTTATATTGTGATATTGAATTTATTGTTATATTGTGATATTGTATTGTTTTCTAAGTGCTGGTAGTACTACTGAATACGATGAATGGTTCACCGTGTCTAGGCACGCTGAATCATTCACCGTGTTTAAGACACAGTGAATTCCCCATATTTAAGACACGATGAATGGTTCCCACGGGCTCTCTCCCTCTGGCTTAGACTTACTGCAAGTCCAAGCCAAGTCGAAGTCGCGTGTATAACACATTGGACACGGTAAACTGTTCACCGTGCTCAAACACGGTGAACCATCGTATTCAACTTAACATACTGACCCCAGCGTTGCCTACGTGGCTCTGACATGACGCCTGCGTGACAGGGCAGGACTATTTTTGTAAATTAAAATTTGACAGGACTATTTTTAAAATAAAAATTTTCCTGGGGACTAAATGCAGAAAAAGCCCAAGTTTCTTTTTCCCTCTCTTTTAGTGACAAAGCAATATAAATAGATTTATTTTTGACAGGAAAAAAACAATCAGATTAATTTAATCTGATCAACATAAATTAAAAAAAAAAAAATCAAATTAGAACTACACTGAAAAATAATTTTCAGCTCTCGCTATATAGCCAGTTCTAAGAGTATTTCCTATTCTAAATCCATGATTTGGTTCCTCGTAGTAGCGGGAATAATTTAGAATGTTAATGAAGCAAACAGGCACCGAAGTGATCACAGCTAAGTTTAAAATACACAGGTTTTGACTAATTTTAAGTTTTTATATAAAGATGAAAGCTGAAATAATGTGATTATTTTTGGAATGGGCCACATACTAAAGAATGCCTAGTAAAATATTGAGAATATTGAAATAAAAAAGAAGGATAATAACCAGGAAGAATTCGCCACTAATGTGATTATTTTAATATTTCCACCTTCCCTGTTTATTTCCAAAAAAAGGGCATACAGGTGAGGAGAGGGATTTTACCAAATATTTCTCATACTGTGCATAGTGATAAACTAAGCTTTATTTTTTTCAAAATTAGATGAAAAAAACTCCAGAGAAAAATTGCACTGTTCATCTCCCTTTGCATGGAGAATGAGTGCCCTAACCCTAGATTATTCAATTTCCCGCGAGAGGAATATAGTAAAACAATTCTTCAGCTTTTTCTTCGGATAACGTATCAGATCATAATCTTTAGCTAGTTTAACCAAATACAAAGTAAAAAAGAAAAAAACTTGAATTAATGTTCTTGTGATACCACAATCAATCATAATGTAGATTCCCAAGATCACAAATGCTCTGTAGCTCCAATTTCTGCTTGCTTCTATGAATATTCACCCATTTTAAGTTTCAATTGATAAAATGGTATTTTCACAAGCTATCATGGAAATATTTCTAAAACATAACAAGCTACAGCATATAGATTGAAGAAGGGGAAACAAGCATTACAATCAGTGTGATTCAAACATTGAAGCACCTTTTTGGGGCCAAACAATAAATACCATCCAAAGTGCAAAAAGTTAAGTTGGAATGAATGCATTAACCAAGAAAGCACGGTATAATAATCGCAATCTACCTTTTTTTAAGGCAGGAAAGTGTACCTGATCAGTCACCGCATTTTATAATACTGAGTTCTTGAGACCTGGCAATGCTGCCCATTTAGGGAGTATTTGAGCATTATCTCCACGTCGCGAGGATTCTTCTTGTTGGGCTCGACGGTCATGCTCCCAATCAATGCTTCTCCCTTGCAGATGGGTAGAACATCCTCAAGGTAGAGAACAGTTTGCTTCCAATGAGTAGTCTTCGACCTCGGCCCTGTTGTAAAAAGAATAACCAATTTCGTCAAATTCCAAGCAAGGATTCTAATACAATGCTTCAGAAAAATATTCCAATTGATGCAAGGTTATAGTAATAAATAAGCTTTGGATCGAATTTGATTCCCATGAGATCAAGTACCATGAAGAATCACAAGTTGAATAATAGGGGGGCTATATTTCAAAAGAGATCCACTTGTTTCTCAATTTTTACTACTTTGAAATCAGTATTCTATTTTGTGGATCAAAATGCCCTTGGCTGAAGTCCCTGAAGCATTCATTTATCATAACGGAGGGCCAGAGGCAATTTCAGAAGATAAAGGAGTCCAGATACCACCCCCCAAAAAAAAGATACAAAATTGCAAAACTAAACAAAGAGTGAATGAATTAGTCCTATAAAAAAGATACGAATTATGAATACAAGCAAATGAGACCTACGGAAGATCAGTCCATTGAATCTAAGCTAGAAATGCAAAGGAGCGATATCATATCATAAAACATGAATATGTAACTATATATATTGTGATCAAACTGTTAGTGTTCAATATGCATGTCTAATGATTCAAGCCTTCATGCAAGATAGAAGTCCTCGAAATAGAATATACAACAGCTAGTCATAAGAGCTTTTTAAGATAAAAAGAGGTTTAACCATCGACAAAGAATGGGTTGTTAAGAACCTGTTGAGAACCCCATCAACTTATGGCATTTGGTGAAAGAGACATCGAAGTATGCCACAAGAGCGTGGATATAATCATTTTGCTCAGCCACAAGCTTAAATGGTGCGGTGAAAGAGGCATCGCCAGGAGCCATTCTCGAAATATCCATTGTCTATAAATTTTTCAAAAAAAGCTAGCATTAATTATAACAAAAGGAATAAATGAAGGAAAAATAAAGGAAGATAGTTGATTCACCTTAAGAAGTTGACAGTTGGTGACTATTTGATTCTGGTCTACAGTATCTACAAGTGGTTCCATCACGGCTTGTTTTCTGATGCAGCTCATGTCGAAGCCATATACACTATTCCAGACTACAAAGAGATGAATAATGTTGTCAACAACAATGTGGAGCACAACGACATAGGAACTTAGGGCCTGTTTGGCCTGGCTAAAGCTACTATAGGACTGCTGCTCAAGTAGAGCTGTTTGTAGAAACACCGACAGCTTTCCACTGTGGACAACCTGTCAGAAGCTTCATATTGGCTCTTCTGTTTTTGGAGCTTAGAATCTCATTTAAGCTTCACGTCACAGCAAAAGCTGCAGGTTTTTTTATTTGTCAAATGCTTAACTACTACTCCGAATAGGGAAATTATTACACAACTCAGGTTAAACAAGTATCTAATAGGTTCTTCGGCAATAGCAAGGCGGGAGAAATAATGTCACCGTCCCCAGAAATGAGAGGAAAAATGAGTGACCAATATGCTTACACTCAATTTTGTCTTCTTTGTATTCAGCATCCTCAATTGCAGTTAGATATAGGGAAGCTTTGTCTGGTAAGACAACTCCGCCATTAACCTACAAGAGAAAAAGAAAAAGAAATGTTATTTTCTTCAGAGCCAGAAACAAAGCGGACTCAAATTGCATTCAGGACTCACGCAAGACCAATATGAACCCACAAGACACCAAGTCAATACTGGAGCAGATCAATACAATTAAAAGAGCTCGAAATTCCGATTCCTATAACTAGAAAAAAGAGAACTAAAAATTGGCATGTTGTATACATCACTTCATAAAATGTGTAGTCCTTGGTCTCATATTACGACTTAATGTGCACTTGGTGCATAATAATTTACTATACCAGAAAACAGGTGATATTAATCAATTTTCAATCAACCTTTTACGGTTCTATTTTACAATCTATTTTTAAATATAAATAAGTTATATATGGTCATCAAAATACATACAAAAACACAGACATCACTATCTATTTATGGTAAAAAGGTGGTTTCAATCATTAAAGTAAACTTCAAAGCATAATTGAGCTCTATCATGCAGGGCGGCTAGAGAAGTACATGGACCAAGGATTTAAGTGCCGTGGCATGGGGTCGTGCCGGTAACTTGCCGGCACCGTGCCGATGAGTGCCGGACACAAAATATATGTGTGCCGACACGTAATAGCATGAAATATTTATTTTCTTTAGCAACAAAATATACCAATTATTTATTATATATTTTTATCAAATCTTTTGAACTTTATTGAGAAAATTACCTACTAATTTCAAGAATAAAGGGTTTTGAGTTGTGCCATTGGCACAGGGGCCGTACTGTGCCGATATCTTGCTAGCACGATACGGCACGATGGATACAGCTTGTGCCGATGGGCACTTTAATCCTTGATATGGACCTCTTTGAACATATCTACCTCATTTTACTCTAATGGTTGATTTCTTCTAGTATATCCTCTGTAGCGTAATCATGACATAAAAAAATAGCAGTATAGCACACCTGATTCTTTCCTATTTATAAATGTAAATATTAGCTGGTTAAATCTTCTAAACAATACAATGGAGAGACAACAAATAGCAGTATAGCACTAGACAAGGAATTCCTATGTAGATGTATCATGAAGAATAACTTACAAGCCATTTATCGCGTGCATACAGAACTGTGTTCAACATATTCTCAAACAGCAGGAAATAGCCCATCCACTCGGAGATGATCACATCTACATGCGCGACCGGAAGGTCGATCTCTTCAACCTTTCCTTTCAGAACCGTTATGACTGCACAACAGACAAAACACTTATTGCAAAAGAATTCGACGGTACTTTAACATTATCCTGTGAGAGATAAAGGGTATGTAATCACCATTAGAAAACCCATTTGCTTGAACAATCTCCTTTGCCATGTCAGCCATTTGAGAGCACTCTATCTGTAGATCAGTATTAAGCTCACTGATTAGATCTACTTCAAAGTAAGATGAACAAATTATTTATATAAAATATATGAGTTGAAGATCTAGAGAGCATATCATAACTTAGGAGACAGAATGGAAAAAACTCTGCAGTTCAGAACCAAAAGGAAAAAAAAACAAAAGAGACCTACCGCATAAACATGTTTTGCTCCAGCTTTTGCACAAAAAAGAGAGAGGATTCCCGTCCCTGCACCTACGTCAAGGACCACCTTGTTCTTGAATAGAAAGCTATTCTGGTAGATGACATTTTGATATGTCTTTGTTCTAACAACATCTTTCAACATTTCCTGCAAGGTGGAGACAATACGCAAGAATTTTTGGGATATAAATTCAGAGTTTTCTGATTAAAAAACTTATGGAAAAAAAAAAAACCCTCAACAACATTCTCAGAAGTTATCGTAAAGATCTGGTTTGAGACTTTGATGAAAGACAATTCAAAGGCTTGCTGAATTTGGCTTCCTAGATGACAGATCTATGAAGCAAATAATACCACATGACAGTGCAAAGTCATCAAACACCTATATTCAGATTGGAAAGAAAAAGCTTATTTTCTCACAAACTGTAATTCAGACTATATAGAGAGATCCTGCAAGAACATAGAAAAGCAAGCAAGCTAACTTATGAGAAAAAGCAAGCATGCATGCACAAGAGGCCAATGGGAACACAAGTAGAGACTGCAATTTTAAGGATCATATAGAGTTATACAACCTCCTATTATCAGATGCGCGAGATGTTTGACAAGAAAAGGACCAAGAGAGCAAACTATCATCCAATGAGCAAATAAGAGCATGCATAGCCAGTTGGGAAAATCCAGTTAATTTACACATCCATGTGAACTAAAACTTTTAACAAGCAATACAGAAGACAAAAGAAAAGGCGAAACGAGGAAACAAGAAAAAGCATCTTCATAACTGTACAGCTAATCCATCATGATCTCCTAAAAATGCTTAACTGATCCTAATTCCAATAAACCTGGATCACGTTTCATCACCAAGCTTTGCACCAATTAGCTGAGACAAGATAAGAAACATTGACTTCCTGGTCATGTTTAACACTCCATGGAGGTTCCATGGAGGTTCACTATTTACCAACCATAACTACCAGCTACATCTCCTGAAAGTTGATAGGAACTTACTTCATGAATGCCTGCAAATAAAAAAGAAACAAGCATGTAAGATTGCTTAATAATATAACCACATGAAAAACCATTAATTTAACATGCTAATGAGAACTAGATGATAGAGGCAAATTACATGACCATTAGCAACAAATTTATAAAAAGAAAAGGAGACTTCGCCAAGAAGATCAAAAAAGGGGTGTGCAAAAGTCACAGACAGTTACTTCCATTCCAATTCAAAATAAACAAAAAACTAATGCACACCCAAACTACATAAAGGAGATTTCCACATCTTATACACAATTATCCAACAAAAACACATTAGCACCATACCAACAAACAATAACATCTTGATAAACAACTAAATTAGCTCATTCATAACAAAATCCAAAACCAAAGAACTCAATGCAAAGGTTACGCATCCTATATAAGAATAAGGCCCGGTACACAAGCAAAACACCACAAAAGTGGCCAAGAATGATTTTTTAAGCATGGCATCTCTAGACGAGAGATAAAACACAACATAAACAACTCTACCGAAGGAGAATGCGAGCTTAAATCATAATGAAGGAGAACTCAATGCAAAGGCTATGCATCACATATCATATCATATAAGAATAAGGCGTGATGCACAAGCACAACACCACAAAGTGCCCAAGATCGAATCTTTAAGCATGGCCATGACTAGACGAGCGATAAAAACACAACATAAGCAATTATAACGAAGGGGAAATGAGATTACACACAACACGAAGAGCTCTACCGAGCTAAACGACGAGCACATACCGAAGTGGGAGTAGGAGTCGAAGTAGTAGTCGGCGCTGGTCTTGTCGCCGCCGATTAGCGCCGGGTACTCGGACGAGTCCTCCAAGTTGGAGCTCCCCGTCCTCTCGTCCATGGCCTCCTCCGCCACCTCCGTCTCCGCCTCCGTCGCCGCCGCCTCGGCTCCGGCGATGCTCATCGTCGTCGTCGTCGTCGCCTCCTCCTCCTCCGGCGGCCCGTTGCTCGAGCTGCTCTTCTGGGAGAGCGACGCGGGGCTCTTGTTCCCGCCCTTTCGCCTCCCCATTATCGGGTGATCTCGCGCGGGGATTCGGGGGCGGAGATGAGGGTTTCTAGGGTTTTTGGGAGCGGAGGGATTAGGGTTTATGTGCGGAGCGAGAAAGAGAGGAGCTGAGGAGAGCTATAAAAGGGGGAAGAGAGAGGGATTAGGGCGCGGAGTTTGATTAATAATTAGGAATTACGTAAGACGCCGAATTTAGACATTTGTGTTAATTGCACACTCAAAACTTTTTTCATTGTTTCCCCAGTTACCCCACTACGCTATTAATAATATCAAATTATTAATAATGTTATTAAATTTTACAATAAAAATAATATTACTCTCATATAGAGTTGAGTGGCTTGTGTTATTGACAGCGATGGTATGAATTTATATCATAAATTTTATACAGCTAAAATTTATTTCTTAGTCTTATTAATTTTTTTAACTAAAAAATAGTTCTAAATCTTTGATTCTAAGATATAAGATGTACATCCATATAAAGACATGGTTGGCTGTCCGTAAGTGATCGAAGTGAAAAAAAAAAAAAAAGTCACTCTTTAAAAATTAACTTTTATAAAAGTCACTTTTAAGTCCAAGTATTTGATTTCAAAAAAAATAAAAGAAAAAAAATACATGACTTCTATTTTTAGTTCTATATTAAAAAAAATAAGAAAATAAAATAATTTTTTTAAGATAGGGAGTTTTTTTTTTAGACGGTACGGAATAAGGTACGTCTATTTTTTTGCTTTTTTTAAAAAAAATATGTTGGTTTTTTTGTTAAGATATGATGAAGTTTTTTATTTTTTATTTTTCATTTTTGTAGATAGTATAGAAAAATATTTTTCGATAAGTTGCGTTAAGTTGCGTAGAGCAGACGATTCACTTTCAACAACTTCAAGTCAAAAAGTGAATTTTAGTTATAATCTACTTTATGATTCACTTTTCAAAAATCACTTACATATTTATTTTTATAATCTAAATAACCAAATTATTTTACGGCAACCAAACATGCCCTAAAGAGGAGTGTTGGAACTGATTTAATTCACAGTTAAAAACTATATTCACATATCTTAGTAATGCATGCGAAGTGGTAAGGTTATTCTTTAACAAGAGAAATTTTACTAATTTTTTTTCTACAAATGATTTCTGAGGGATGAGTGGGTCTAAAATTAATCCTGGTGTAGAATTACTTTCATCAAATGCTGTATTTCCAATTAGTTCCAATTTTGGTTGTAAATCAAAATGCGGAATATGAGTCTTTATCTATAAACCCAACTATATATAATATTTAACTATAACTACAACAAACCAACTATATATATATATACATATATATATTCTTTTACTTGCACGCATTTGCATCAAAATTATAAGTACAAAGGCAGATAACAATACAACCCATTACAGGAAAAAAGAAAAAAAAAAAAAAAGAAAGAAGAAGAGAAAGAAAAACAAAAAACACTCCATCTGCAACTAACGCATTCATATATCCACGCACCCTGCAATCTCTACCACCTAATACAGTGCACCATTTTTTCTACTAAAAAAAGTTAAGAGGGCTTAATCAAAAGTACCAGATAAATAGAGGATCAATGAATTTACAACGCACAGATAACACATATATGCCAGGGCATGCTATAATTTTTATTCTAACAATAATGGATGTTGAGGACTAAATTGAAGCACTAGTGAAAACTTGACCACTAGTGAAAATTTGACTAGCTAAGTAAAACCCAACTAGAAGTTCAGGAACCTTATTTAAAGCGAAACAAACATCATATCTTTGGCATAATAAAGGAATTAAAACTGGAGCTTCTAAATGTAGGCTTATATCAGCTTCTCACTGCAGCAGAAACTTCGAATATTGTATTTAAGAAATGCCAAAATTCTGTATGAGAAACTCCAAATCTGTCCATAAAACTATACCAAACAAGTGCATTAAAATAATATGAACTTATTATACAATAATTTTTGTGTTGGATTTATAAGTTACATTTCAACTGCATCCAGTCTCAAAAAAAAAAAAACAAAAAAGAAAAGCCAGCACTGTGTTGTGAAACTAGTCGTAAACAAAAGAACAAAAGAAATTTACCAAATTAATGTGTAAATTTTGGACACAAAACATATTTTGAAGGCAAAAGAATAATACTAAAGAGAAAAGAATATAAGAGATGAATAATTACAATGCAAGAATAACTTGCGCAAACCTAAAAATTCATGCTATAGGTGCAGAACCAAGCACCTAATAATATCAGAAAAACTACTGGACACACAAACCCCAATCATTTGATAGGGTCTTCAGTGCAACACTTATGCCACAGATTCCACAAAGCCAATAGAACAAAAGAATGAAAGAAATCACAAGAATACCTTTCACTCGACATTGATAATCCAACGAGCCATGTTCCCATTGGCCCAGGAGATGCTAGGTGGTATAAGTGCTGCACTGAAGACATTCCCTCCCTGCATCTTTTCTGCTAGGTTGCATGAAAAAATAATTTGAAATGCTTTCCCAGCAGAAAAAAGAAAAGAAAATGGGGAAAAAAAAACTTTCCTTAATTTTCTCTGTCGAGGCCAACTCTAAGCAGAGAACATGTACAAGCTAGATGCAGCAGCGCAGGCGATTATATTGTCCGTTGGGTGCCATGCTAAATGGAGCAACTTGTTAGAAAAATCATGCGAGTCCTCATATGAATTTTCATATGAGTTCTCACTGGTGTCGGCCCCTGGGCTTTCTAATCCTGAAAAGAAGATTTCGTTGCAGAAGAACATTTTCATTATTTTAATTGACTAAAAAAATGCAATCAACAAGCTGTTATTTAGAAATTTCAATATATATAACCATGCAAAATTATTCGTTTGCCTATATATTCCTGCAAAATCTGGATTCCCTTATATACCCTACAAAAGCTTTATTTCTGCTAGTATACCCTTGAACTAACAAAAATTCCCTTCTTTGAAAAAAAAAAACCCTTTTCTAATAAACCACACAAATTCTATGACTTCCCAATTTAAGATAAAAGTATATTTGCAAAAAGCTAAGCATTCGAGAGATATATATGAAACTCAAATTCCACAAAAATACATATTTAGTTAGATAATATTTAAGGGATGTATATGTAAAACCAAGGATTTAAGTGGCATGACACAGAATCGTGCTGAAAACTTGATGGTACAGCACAGCACAGTACGTGCCATGCTATGCCGATGCGTGCCGAACAAATTATCCGTGTGCGGACACATAATGACATGAAATACTTATTTTCTTTAGCACTAATATATTATAATTGCTTATTACATATCTTTATTAATTTTTGAACTTTATTCAAGTAACTACTTGCTAATTTCAAAAAAAAAAAAAAAAGATTTTGAGCCATGCCATCGACACATAAGTCATGTCCTGTTGATATCTTGTCGGCACTATATGGCACGGTGGATAATACCCGTGCTTACGGCACTTGAATGCTTGTGTAAAACCCTGCGGAAGATTATAACAGCTAGATACTAACCTGGTTGGACAACATGTGTTGAATCGCTCAACCACCTCAAAGGCCCCGGAGGGTTTCCGACTCGACTCCTATATGATGAAAGCCAAAAAATAACAAGTTTATATAACTACCATAATATTTCATATAGTAATTTGTTGGGATAATTGCCTATATACCCCTCAAAACTTCGAAAATATCTCATTACCCCTACTTTCTTTTTTTCTTTCCAATATACCCCTCATATATTCCTCCGTTATTCCAAAATGCCCCTACAGTTATCACCGTTAAGTTAACTTGGGTTAAACGTGAGTTAAATATCTACTAAAATTTTTTTAAAAAAAATCAAAATACTTCTTTGCCCTTAACTTAAGGGCAAATAAGAAATGTTGGTGATGGCAAAAGGGTATATTTGAAAAGAACAAAAATCAAAATACTTTTTATGCCCCTTAAGGTCAAATAAGAAAAGTCCGTGATGATAGAAGAATATATTTGAAAGGGCAAAATAGTAATTTCATATAGATAACCGCTATTGCTAACCGTTCATTAACAGAATTTAACTCTATGAATATATTTGAAATAGGTTGGAACGTAAAAAGGATATTTTCAATATTAGCCTTCTAAGAGGGGTAAATCAAAAAGTCGGAAACTTTTTTGGAGTATATAGGCAATTGCCCCTAATTTTTTAGAGGCTAGGAAAGTGTATACAATTACCATAATATT
Organism: Ananas comosus; assembly: GCF_001540865.1. NCBI lineage: Eukaryota > Viridiplantae > Streptophyta > Magnoliopsida > Poales > Bromeliaceae > Ananas > Ananas comosus. The sequence continues at coordinate 21,504,156 of NC_033621.1, read as the reverse complement.
TCATATAGTAATTTTTAGAAGCTTGAAATAATATAAGGAGCGTTATCATCATTTGCACTGAGTTATACAATGCCTAGTATCTTTTCAATTTTAGCTGGTACGGTATAAAAAATATTGTAAGACAGCAGTAAACCCCTCTAATGTTGTAAATCCTGCTTTTCAATCTGAAATATTGAAACTTAGCTATATTACCCTTAGTACAAGTTCTTGAGTTGCCTCCTTAATGTCACCACTAGGTAATATTTATCACTTTGCTCATAGACCAACAGGCTATATTGCAGTTCTTAAAAATTCAAGGTTAAACTACAATAGCACCCTTCACAACTTTAGCCCGTGTCTCAATTACCCAACGGATAAAGCACTACATCAATTTTAGCCTTGCAGATCATAACTACGTCAAATAGAATAAAAAAATTGAGATGATCATCAAATTCGTGCAAAACTTCAATGTTGTGGTTCAGCATATCACATTAATTCTATATCTGAACATACTAAGTTGAAACTTGTATAATGTTTCTAAGAATTAAATAAAAGAGATCTTTATGAGAGCTACTGGATATAATCACCATTATCCAATAATTTGTTTCCATGAAAGTTTTGCATGTGTTTCAAAGGTCATTCCCATTTTGGACCTATTTGATACAGTGGTAAAGCGCAGCATTGAAATTGCTGCAATTTTTTGCGCTGGAGTAATTAAGACGTGATGAAATGCTTTAGCCAAAAAGTTAAAGGGGGAGTGGGGATGTGAATATATCATTATACTCGTAGGGTGTTTCCTGCATTTTTTAATAAAACCTGAAGTAATAAAATCAAAGTCCAAGTGATGTGCACAACATAGAAGCTGATTTAACAGTATGCAAAAGGTTTCCATCCATGGCAACTATAAACGGATGCAAAATCTTTCATAAGTTAAAACAGATAAATACAAAATTTTAGACTGATTGATGTTTCATATCACTGCCAATTCTCATTGGTAATTGACATTCTTAAAACTATCATCAATCATACCTCATTGGATTTGTACTTGCTTCCAATGTAGTCTCCTCGCAGTTTTCCCCAGCACAGCTAAACACGCGAAATTGATTGCTAATAACACAGAAAATTGTAAACACATCGTTACAAGGGTAAGAGGGATAAATTCATGAGCAGACAAGATAGAAACAAATACCAGTAAGAGCCGGTTGCTATTCTTAGTCCATCTCCACTTATACAACAATTAAATTTGTCGAATATCCACTCACTTGCATACAGATGAGGTAGCTGGGGGAAAACAGAACTATTATAGACAATTTATCTATAAAATAATAATCACAAATTTATTTCTCGAACTTTAAGATCAATGTCCTTAATTGTCCTTGTAATTACAAATTTAAGGATTCAGTCCCTGAAGCTTAGCTATCAAGTCCTACTTATTACCATTGTTTGCCAACTTAAAAAAAATTACCACATCACTATCGTAACAATAGTTCGGCAACATGGTAGCTATTTGAGGTCGGACCCAACAGCAGGTGACATTGATGTGGAATTTTCCTTGCTAACAAACATCCAAGAGTTATTACCCATGGAAACAGACTTCAGGGACTAAATTGTTGAAACATAAACTCTTGAGCACATAGTTGAAATTGGGATCAAACTTTGAGGGATTAAAATTTGTTATTAACCCTAATAAGTTGGCTGTTGTAGGAAATGGAAACGGGCATACAACAGTTTACAAAAGCAACTCACCATAGGTCTTAAATACTCGTGGACAGAGAAAGTAGCAACAGGGCCAGAGTCCATGTTTATGTCCCAGAGCTGGATTTATAAGAGGAAAGTTAAAAAGAAAAGGAAAAAGTGAAAAGGAAACAATTATCTAGGCAAAAACAGAAAGTTACTAATGCCAATGCACATAAGTCAAACTTTCTTCAGCGCATTTCTTACATGACTGAGAACAAAATTTATATATATATATATATATAGAGTAGATCTTGTGTGCTATTAGGAGCACGGATGCCTCCGTGCTCCTAAGCCGTTTTCGATCATGGAGCTTCTGAATCGTCGATCAGTTCCGTTAAATTTGATCTAGCGTATTTGAAGTATTTAGAAAATAAATTTTGCGATTTTTCGATATCACTTAGGCACTTAGCTAGCGATCGAAAGGGTTCAAAATCAACGGCTGAAAATAAAAATCTCAAAAAAAGTGGTGATATAGCACTAAAATTTTCGATCAGAGATATTGATCTTACTGTAAATAGTATAAAAAATTTTCTATCAAAATTTTATCTGATTTGAATACTTCTACACCGTTTAACTTGCAAATAGTATACATCAACCATTAAAAATTATAGATTTTGAACACTTTCGATCGCTAGCTAAATAATATCGAAAAATCGTAAAATTTATTTTCTAGATACTTCAAATAGGCTAGATCAAGTTTAACGGAGACCTCCGGCTACTATGCTATTAATAGTATGAAGCACTTGATGCTACCAAGTTTTCTGCCGTTAGATCTACTCTTTTGATCATTTTCACCCGTTAGATCACACTATTCAACCAACCACCCACTCAACCCTAGGGGACCCACATTATTCTAACCGCACATCTCTTAATCTAATAGCCAAAAACTTGATAGCACCAATGACTTGGTGCTATTAATAGCATAGTAGCCTAGTTCTATATATATATATATATATATATATATATAGAGAGAGAGAGAGAGAGAGAGAGAGAGAGAGTTGAGCTGGAATGCTATCGATAGTAAACGGGCTTTATTGCCACCCATTTGTTTTCGATGATGGAGCCTCCAAATTGACGATTGGCACCGTTGAACATGATCTATACCACTTGAAGCATTTAGAAACCAAATTTTATGTTTTTTCGATATTATTCTCTTATCCATCAAGTGGACACAAAAATCAATGGTTAAAAATGAATATCCTTTAAAAAGTGATGATAGAAGTCTTGTAATCAAGATCAAGAGTATAGATCTTGTTCTAAATAGTTTAAAGAACTTTCTAACCAAAATTCAATTGATTTGGATATCTTGGCGCTGTTAAAAGAGAAAACATATTATATCAATCATTAAAATTACAAATTTTGAAACCCTTTGATCATTAGGCCAATGATGTTGAAAAGAATTGAAATTTGGTTTCTAGATATTTCAAGTGGTATAGATCATATTCAACGGTGTCGATCGTCAATTTGGAGGCTCCATCATCGAAAACAAATGGGTGGCAACGGACCCCGTTTGCTACCGATAGCATTCTAGCTCAACTCCATATATATATATATATATATATATATATATATATATATATATATATATATATATATAGCTATTAAAACTGAAATGAATAAACGATAAATTATTATAAGAATTGAGAATTATTAACCTTAACAGTCATGTAATCACGACTTAAGATATGCCTTCCATTCTTTTCAAACTTAATGTCTGAAATTGAAGAAATAATCCCAGTAAAAGGGGACCATAAAGCTGGCGACTTTTGCCCCACAAACCTGTTGGAACGTAAGATAGATTATTGCAACAATCAGCACGCAAGCAAGCAATATGAAAAAAATATAATACATGTTGATACTCAACATGATGTAAGGCAGCTTATAACACACATATAAATCAATAAATCATCTATGTATGCATATCATATATGCCCTAAAAATGTCAATTTCACCATGCAAGTGCACTTCTTTTGCAAAATAGCTGTACCTTTAAGTTGGGAAGTCAAGCAATTGACAAGAAAAGGTTAGTTTTTTTATTATAAGAATTGCTTAAAGTGAGGTGTTTTCATGTTAGAATCAAGTTTTTAAAGGGTATACATGAAATTTTGCTTTCGTAGCTACACGCGCGCGCGCGCACACACACACACATATACATATATGGACTTTTTTATAAAAATAACCTTTTAAAATTTTATTATTTGCGAAATAACCTTACCAAAATTATATTTAAAAAACTAATCTCTTAAAGACAGTGAATGGTTCACTGCCTTCGTAAAGACGGTGAACGATTCACCGCTTTCCTAATTTCTCAGAAAAGCGGTGAATTATTCACCGCATTTCACTTGTTTATTATTTCTTTCTATAATCCTAACAACCACATAAATATTTCAACAAATCACATATAATCCTAACAACCTGAAAATTCTAATAATCTATCCATACAATCCTAACAATCAAAAAGATCCTAATAATCTATCCATACAATCGTAATAATCAAATATCACATATAATCTTAACAATTTTAAAATCCTAATAATATATTCATATAATCCTAACAATCAAAAAAAATTTATTAATCTATCCAATACAATTCTAACAATCAAACAAAAATTCTAATATTCCACACACAATCCTAACAACCTCACTTTTTTTATTTCCCGTGTAATCTACATATAATTTTAACAACCTCATTTTTTTCTCTTTCCCAAAAAATTATGAAGAAAACGGTGAATGATTCACTGCCTTTAAAAGACTTAGAGACTTTCAGAATGCGGTAAATAATTCACCGCGTTTCGAAAGTTAATTTGCCAAATACAAATTTGATAGGGTTATTTCGCAAATTATAAAATTTTAGATGGTTATTTTGTAAAAAATTCCTACACACACACACACACACACACACACACACACACACACATATATATAGAGTCCGGCTACTATACTATCGATAGTACCAAGCTCTTGGTATTATCGAGTTTTCTGCCATTAGATCTACCCTTTGATCATTTCCACTCGTTAGATTATACTATTCAACCAACCACCCACTCAACCCTAGGGGACCACTATTATTCTAACCGTACATCCTTTAATCCAACAGCCAAAAACTCGATAGCACCAAGCGCTTTGTACCATCGATAGTATAGTAGCATAATTCCATATATATATATACACACACACACACACACACACACACACATATATATATAGTCCGGCTACTATACTATCGATAGTACCAAGCTCTTGGTATTATCGAGTTTTCTGCCATTAGATCTACCCTTTGATCATTTCCACTCGTTAGATTATACTATTCAACCAACCACCCACTCAACCCTAGGGGACCACTATTATTCTAACCGTACATCCTTTAATCCAACAGCCAAAAACTCGATAGCACCAAGCGCTTTGTACCATCGATAGTATAGTAGCATAATTCCATATATATATATATACACACACACACACACACACACACACACACATATATATATATATATGAGTTTTCAGCCCTAGGTTGAAGGGTTGTGTGGTTAGGATGATAATGTCCCCCTAGGGTTTAGTGGTGGATGATGGAATAGCATGATCCAAAGAGTAAAAATAGTCAAAGGGGTAGATCTAATGGTAGAAAAGTTGATAGCACCAAATGCTTGGTACTATTGGAAGCACCCCAACCGGACTCTCTCTCTCTCTCTCTCTCTCTCTCTCTCTCTCTATATATATATATATATATATATATGAAAAAGATTGTGGAGGAATATATGCAAAAATCTCTAAACTGGATTCTTATAGGAATTCAATACAAAATTGAGAGATTGCTTACAGTTGGGAATGCTTATCACATAAAGCTGATTGCCTCATATCAATAAGTCGTATTGAGCCGTTTGAGCTGCTGTATGCCAAAATATTGCAATGAGTAGGATGAAACTCGGCACATGTTATCACCTCTGCATATTGTAGGAAACAATAAGCTGTGTAACTTTGGCTACTGATTCAGAATAAACATAGCTGAAAAAGAAAGAAACAAAGGCCTCGTTTGTAAAACTCTCATTTCGGTTTCTTTCTAAACTAACTCTATTTGACGGAATTCTCTGCCAGCTGTTCTCTATTATTGTTATTGTTGGTTAACTTGCAAACTCATCTTTTAAGAAAAACAAAGAAGTACAAAAACTTTACTACTAGTCTTTGTTATCCATTGCCAGCAAATCCAAGAAGGTACCATTACAAACAATCTGCAGTCAACCTCGCATAGAATTTGAATTAAGAAAAAGGGGAGCGAAAGCGCACACTACTGCCAGGCACTTGTTTGCCCACTGCCACTAGTTTTATCACCCGAGCTGACACAGAAGAGAAACATGTACCAGAAAGATGCTCCATATTGGCAGGCTTTGCATCAACAATATTAAAACCCTGATTGCACATTTCCAAGTTCCAAAGATTTATCCGTAAATCATCAGCTGATATAAAAGTCTCACCATCACTGCAGAATAAAAGATCATTAAGATAATGTGATTACAAATAAACAACTTCTTGAGAATCTAGAGAGAGAGAGAGAGAGAGAGAGACAGCATTTACAAAAAAAATGAGCATGAACTTGCAATACCACAAGCAGGACATATCTATGTTCATCCAAGGAAAGTGATTTTTTCACAATAATCCACAAGAACAATATATTCAAATTAAACAAAGGATTCTTTACGGGTTCAATCTGCAGATAGAAAATGCATCTTCCTTTGACCATGAAGAAAGTGTTAATACAATTGTCATGTGAGAACTTTCCGGCTATGGCTTAAGCTTTTACACTGTTAGACAGAAAATCGTCCTGTGTAAATATATTCTTTTTCTTCTATTTCGGAAATCTTATTAGTCACCACAATATGACAACTTTTTATGAGAAAAATTTAATTAACTTGCCATAGTAGAGTCTCACATAGCCTTTTTTACTACTACATGTGAGACAAACATCAAGAATATTAAAACATAGTACATGATTTTTTTTTCCTCTCTCTCTTTTGAAAGGTAAAGGGCAGTATACAATATGTCCTTAATATTTAGGTACTTGAGTATATAATGTGCAAAACTGTTAGTGCAAACAAATCTGAATGAGAAAAGATCTTCAAGTGACAAAATAAAGGGATCCCGATAAATAAAGAATCTGTTACAAAATAGACCATGAAAGTTAATGCCTAAAGTAATTAGAGATTTATCGAGTAAAATATAGGGTAAAGAGGCACAAAACCTGTTATTTGAAATCGAATGGATGTTATAATCATGTGAGTTAGCATATACTCTTCTGCATTGAGCAATAAGACTTTTTTGTTGGCTTGCTACCTGAATAACAAAAACAAGGTTATATGGCACAGCTTAGAGAACTGAAGAAAAAAGGACTAAAAAAGTAAGAAGTTTCTAAAACAATTAGAACAAAAGAAAATAGCACCAATTCAATGACCATATCACGCCAAAGGAATCGGTTGAGCTGAATACAATTACCGTAGTAAAACGAAGCGATGGAAACCCTTCAGGCGGGAATGAAAGGTCATTACTTATATAATTGTACTGCCTTTCTAAACGCCCTCCATTTGGAAGATATACAGGCGGACTAGCTGTACTAGAGCTAGCAACACTACAATTTCCACTCGAATATAAAGTATCTGAATTCATCTCTGAAATTATTTTCACCTTCTTCTCTTGCACCTGTCAAAATACATTTAATTCGTTAGACTTAACAGGCAGCAATTATACAAAGAAAGCCTTAAATCAATCAGGTACAGATACCAAGTGAAAACACAAATAGTACTATGATTAAGTACTATGAGAAGAATGAGAAGTAGAGCGAGATGTCTCAGTTTTCTTTTTTTTTTCCTTTTTTTTTCTTTTTTTTTTTGGGTGTGAATAAGGTAAACAACTTAATTTTACTAATAGATAACCCAGTTTTGTGGTCTACTTGTTTGACCCGACTGCCTTAGTTAAGCATTAATAGGAGAACATTTCTAGAAAAAAAAAAAAAAAAACAAAGCACTAGTCATTGTTATGCATTAGGACGATCTAATAGTAAACAGCCCAGAAATATACTAACCAACCCCCCTCACGTACATGATGGATTTGAAAAGCACATCGAATTAATAAGTGAGATAAAAGATCAGGATTCACCTAGTGGATTTTTTTAACTTTACTTTTCCTCTATACAGTAAAAAAGAAAAAGGTGCAGAAAAAAGTTACAGGCTACCTTCCAGAACTTTATTGTTTTGTCATTCGTGGAGAGAAGATACAACGCGCTATTGGCTGGTTGACACCATCGTATCTTGTTAATCTTCTCAGATATCTCCAAGCTTCTAAGGGAATCAAACTGATCACATAGAAATGAAGCTAGTCCAATTAAATATGGATTAAAAAAGCATCATTCTAGTTTTACCTAAGCTCTGAAAAAGTAGTACCTCGGATTTATGACTTTGGAACTGAGTTTTGTAACTGTATTTTGCATGCCTACTAGCTGAATAATCGGCCCGCTCAAGATCCCTTCTACTAACATGCTACAGGGCAAAAACGAAAAAAAGAAAAGAGAAGAAGAGAAAAGAAAGAAAATCTGAGCGACTACGAAGGCAGATGCCAATTATAAATATTAACATGTCAAATATGTCTAACATACATTCTTAATATCTGTCCTTTCTGACAAAACTATCTGCCCTCCTCTATATCCAGTGGCAAGATAACTTCCCGAGCTGTCAAACTCTATTGCCGAAATTACATCAACTGCAATAAGCAAAAGTTCATAAGGGAGTCGGCTTAGCTAGAAAGCCCTAAATATAAGCCAAATAAGAAAACAAAATATAATGGATGGTCTGCCACCTGGGCTGCATAAATATTGCACATCATCCCATGGCTCATGCAAAGTAAATGTACACTATCATATATACATATATATAGTATTTTGGAAGCAAGGTTCCAAGTGAACCACAAGATGCCATGTGGCGCAGTTTCATAGAAGGTTCCAATATACCTTGAGAATAGTATTACTTACTGTGTTCCAGTATATATATATATATATATATAGGATTATAAATTTGCTTTTCACTTTTAAATTTCTTCAATTTAAATTAGTTGATCATGCAATTTATATTACTTTTATTTAAATTAATTCCCATGGAGGATTATAAAAATATCTATTTATGAACCACATAAAAAAAATAAATTACGATTCCAATTACAGTGAAAATTAATTTGCTTAATTTCTTTACTTCTTAGTCAAATTAGCTCTGAATTAATTTATAATTATAAATTATTTTCTTACATTCTATTAGCATATCATGATAGTATTGTTTTAATTTGATTCAATAATTTTTCTAATAAAAACTTAATTTGTCTAAATTAATATATATTATATAAAAGATATAACAAAAAGATAAAATTAAAATCCGTGCATCGCATGGGTTGGTAGTAAATAACACGTAAAATAAGAACAGTATGTTCCCAAGAACCTGAGAACATAAGGTAGTATGGATCTACCTTCTTAATAAGTACTTAACAAATGCAACGAAAGACAGACCCTGGTGTACTAGTAATGAATAGTCAAAGTTCAGTAAGTTGTTATTCTTTGGTTGAGCAACACAAAGAAAGTGAAAGGCAGCTAATTCAAAAAAAAAAAAAAGAATAATAAAAGGAACCTCCTAAAAATCAAAGTGTCAATTATCAATAAGAAAGAGCTTCTCATGTTGGACCATTATAAATTTTTGAATGTAATCATCCACATAAGCTCTTTTTTGTTCTTTTTCTTCAAACACTACAACACTTAAATGCATTTCTAACTCTTGGAGTATGTAGCGCAAAACACTGATGATTGGAGAATTAAAAGATATCCTCGTCAAAGCCTTTGCACAAAATAGGATCAACTGATTATTTTTTAACCAATATTTATACCATGAGATTCATTGAAACCATGAACTGGTTTTAATGATTAAATTAGAAAAGCTCATTTCTGCTTCCAACACAAGCCAGAAGCTCTAGACCTATCAATCATCAAGCGCATAACCTTTGCCTCTCTAGAATAGAAGCTGCTCTAAAAACCGCGCTAAACAAGCACTTACTTACACAAGATAAGGCAAATTGACTACCGTAAAAACAAAAGCTGTCACACCTTTATTTCCATAACATGACAAACATATAAAAGTAGTGATACCTCAAAAACCAAATTAAGGAAACAAAAGTGAGATTAAACATATTTATCAGTGACCTTTACTCAACTCTACTCGCACGGAGAGAAACGGAGAGAAAAGAAGAGAAAGGGTAAAGAAGAGAAACAGAGAGAAAGTCAACTTCTTTCCTCTCCAAAAGTGGAAAGAGAAAGAGAGAGAGAAAGATATGCTGGAGAAAGTTACTTTCTTTTTATTCTTTTTATTCTTTTTTCTTCTTCTCTAGCAATCCAAACAAATCAAAATCACGATGAAAAGGTTAAAACAAATATACTCTCGTTAGCTAATTTCAATTTCTAAGACGACACTTGCGCATCATTTTGCATTCTAAGTTCCAAATTTAGTAAGCAACAAATAGTCCTAAACAACTATTCAGTTAACTACATTTCATCACAAGAACACATCAAAGCGCGCAAACAAGAAGCCATAAAAGAAACCCTAATCGATCGAACGAACCAATACCAGATTAGATGAAAACAAAAATTTAAAAAGAAAAAGAAAAGGAGGAGACTAAGTATCGTACAATCCGATGCTTCGTCTCTGCCGGCCCGTTCGGTGAAGACCTCGGAGACTCTCCACTCCAGAGGCGGCGGAGGCGCCGGCGCCGGCGCCGGAGAGGGTGGATTTGAAGGCGATGAGCGCGTCGGCCTCCGAGACCGCCGNTTTTTTTTTTTTTTTGTTTTAATAGAAGAGTTGGGGAAGAGAAGAGGGAGGATTGTTTCTTTCAAATTTCGACCGTATAAATAGATTAATTTAGTTAATTAGTTAATAGTTAATTAATTATAATAATTAAATATTTCAAATTAACTAAATTACACATGAACTTCCCTCCACATTTAAAATTGTTTAGCTTTCACCGAGTAACCTAAAGTTTGATTTAAAACTATTTTAGCTCCACATACATTTCAAATTATTTAATATTATTATCCTCAAAAATAAATTTAAAATTAGGTAAAAACATATGCAATTTACCTGAGCTATGGACCGTTTGGATTTAATTATCCAATCTTTTAAAATTTTAATTTTATTACCTAACTTTTCAATTTGTTTGATTTAAGTCGATCAACGAAATTTTAAACTTCAAAATTTAAATACATCTTTTATTTTTACAGATTTAATTAATATATTTTATATAATTCTCACAACTAGAAGTTCGTTAAAATAAGTAATTTGCTTAAATTTTGCAAGCAAAGTGTCGCTGGCTCACTCAAATCAAATGAATTGAAAAGTTGGATAGTAAAATCAAAATTCTAAAAAGTTAGAACTATACGAAGGAGCTCAACTGGTACTGTTGGAAAGAATAATATAAATAACATATAAACTTAACTCCTTAGTTACTTTTTTAACAACAAAATATATATTTTTAATATTAGAGGTAATCTCACCGTGTATGTATAAAGAGTAAAATTTTCTCAATATATTTCTCAACTACATACAACTAGGAGTTAGCTGAAATGCTCTCAGTAATAAACGAACTTTATTGCCACTCATTTATTTTCCATGATGAAGACTTCAAATCGACGATCAGCACGGTTGAATATGATTTATACCACTTGAAATATCTATAACCCAAATCTCAAATCTTTTTGACACTATTGGCCTAATTATCAAAGGGTTTCAAATTTTATAATTTTAATAATCGGTATGAAACGTTTTTTTTGTTTAACGGCGTAAAATTTTGGTTAAAAAATATTTTAAACTATTTAAAACAAGATGTATACTCTTGATCTTATTTACAAGATTTCTATCTCTATTTTTTAAAGGATATTAACTTTCAGCTATTTATTTTTATATTCACTTATGAATAAAAGAACAATATCGAAAAAATATGAAATTTGATTTGTAGATGCTTAAGTAGTATATATCATGTTCAACGGTGCCGATTGTCGATTTAAAAGCTCCATCATAAAAAACAAATCAATGACAACGAGCTAGTTTGCTACTAACAGCATTCCAGCTCAACTCATGTAACTAAATAAATTATTTATAATTACAACACTTTCTACATCTCCTAATACACTACATTTTAATTAGGGCTTTTTTTGCAAATAGCCCCCTTGCAAATTTTTTTTTTAAAATTGGCCATGTCAAAAATTTATTTGCAAAAATGGCCCTGGCCCCGCCACGCAAGCGCCACGTCAGCGCCACGCGGGCGGGGCTGGACCAGATGGTTAAGTTGAACACGGTGAACCATTCACCGTGTTCAATACAAAGTTTTTGTATTGGACACGGTGAATGATTCACCATGTCCAATACAAAATATATTGGACACGGTGAATCATTCACCATGTCCAATACAAATAATTGGACACGGTGAATGGTTCACCGTGTCTAATACAAATACCTCCAACTTAGTCATAGTTGGGGTATTTGTATTGGACACGGCGAACCATTCACCGTGTCCAATACAAAAATTTTATATTGAACACGGTGAATGGTTCACCGTGTTCAACTTAAACGCCTGGGCCCGTCCTGCCCGCGTGGCGCTGACGTAGCGCTGGCGTGGCAGGGGCAGGGCCATTTTTGCAAATAATTTTTGGATCGGGCTATTTTTGCAAATAAAATTTGTCAGGGGGCTATTTGCAAAAAAAACCCTTTTAATTATATAAAATCAAACAGCTTGTTAAATGAACTAATTCAAACAAACACTGCATTTATATTCATATGCAATTAAAATTGTAATATGTAGTAAAGTTGTTTGGGGTAGATTCTTTACAACGGTGACAATAGCTCGTTAACAACAACAACAACAACAACAACAACAACAAGACGAAGCAGCTTCGTCTTAATTCTATTTGATTAATTTTTTTACACAACTACAATCTTCTTTTTTTTTTACCCAAGTTTTTTAACTTTTTGGGTTAGTTTTATATATACTCTTTCTCCAACATTGAATTACATAAATATCTTTCTAAAAGAGTCAGTGTAAAAAAATACCCTTTTAATTTAGAAAAACTATCGTAAATATCCAAATCAGTAACAATTCATTAAAAAACTAAATAAGGGCAAATATGATATTGACAATTTCAAAAAAGGTATCCTCTATATTTTTTATCTTTTGAAGGGGACATTTGAAATTGTCTGTAACTTGTTGGGTAGAAGCGCTTTGATTTTTTAAAGGAAAAATTTCAAATATTATCCTTGTGGTTTCACACTTTTTCACTTCAGTATTCTGTGGCTTAAAGTGTATTAATTTAGTGCCATGCGGTTTCATTTTTATCTTCTTATTATCGGTTTCACTAATTTTTTTCGTTGAATCAATGACAAAGTTAAAACCAAAGGGTACTAAAGTAAATATTCGATAAACCTAGATGAGGTATTTGAAGCTTTTTGTATATAATTTATCGAAAAATTAAAAAAAAAAACTGACAAAAAGATAAAAATAAAACTAGAGGACACTAACTTGATACACTATAAACCATAGAATACTAAAGTAAGAAAGTTCAAAACTACAGGGGTGGTATTTGAAGTTTACCCTCCTTTCAAACTACACACCTAAACAAGCGTAATGTAAACTACACGTAACTAAATGATTCTATTCCATCACTTGATTTAACCTTGCATTTCCACCATATATAGCAAATGTTTTCTCAGATTTTGTGTTTGAGTTGAGCTCACGTGCTTTTAAAAGCGCAGGAACTCATGTGCTTGTAATTTTTTAACCGTCGAATCACTTCAAAATTCATGTGTAAAAAAGACTTAACAGTCCTCACCATTACTAATACTATACGAATTTTAAGATTATTCGATGGCTAAAAATTCACAAGTACTTCACAGAAACTCAACTCTTATTGCGCTATAAGTTTATAAATGAGATATTTATTTTTGTAACAATAAATGCGAAAATTTACTATAATCAACAATTTTATGAATTCTCTTTATAATATATTTTTTTCTTTCAAGAAAAATAAGAAAAATTGTGTAAGTGTTAATTGAAACATATTGTGATTGATATGTGGCTTCATTTAAAATATATGTAATTTGGCCTTTAAATATTATTATTCATTACTAATAATTGGTAAACCTGGTATGGAAGGTTTACGTTACCATTTAGATAGTAAATTTGGACATTTATACATATATTTAAATAAAATTTGATATTATCCATATACTCTTAACAAGATCAGACCCCAAAATAACTAGTTTAAGTTTAGATTATATAAATTTGGATCACCCATTTAACTTGCTTGTTAAATTGTTCTTATTTGGATTAATCCGTATTACCTGCCTAATTCGCTAACAACCCATTTAATATCAAACCTGAAATTTTGGTATATATATATCTCTCTCTCTCACAAAAAAAAAAGGCATATATAGATGTGAATAGAAATATATAAAAATTTATAAAATTATGTTGTAGTATACACACTCTAATATTTAAATAACCCTTATACTTTTCCTCTAATCTTGTACAATTTATATTCTTGTATGGTATTAAAAGCACAGAAGCATTAGTCTTTGTGACTTTTTAGCCGTCGAATCGCCTCAAAATACGTATATTACTATTAATGGTATGCCTCACTAATTCTCTTTTACTAGCATTTCACGGATCTTAAAGCTATATGACTGTTAAAAAAAATCACAAGTATGTTGAGCTCTTGTACTTTTAAAAGCACGGAAGCTCAACTTCAGATTTGAATTGAGTGAACGTATTACCAATAATCACAGGTATGCGACACATTAATCCAAATCGTTATTCCTATTGTCAATATTCGTCACAACAATACTATCTGTGCACATAAAAATGAACGTAAATTTTACGCATTTCTCGTCCAATGTTTATAAAGTTTACATCCTCGCCATACAAAGACTAATTTTTACTCGTATTATAAATCTTTTTTTTTTCTAGAAAACTAAAAATCTAAGGAGAGATTTTAAGCCCAAAAACTAAAATCCAAGAAGAGTTTTCCAATCCAGTGTTAGGTGAGTGTGGGATTTGCACCATATAAATAGAATATATAAGTGACTTATTTTTATTTGAAATGTCCCTCACCTTTTACACTTTTGATTTGGACCCATTCGTTTCGATTTTTTAGAGTCACCTTACTCTACTTTATTTGAAACTTTAGTTAAGGAAAGGATATAAGATGTATATCTCTTTTGAAATATATAAGTAGCATTTATTCAACCTCCTTAATTTTGGACAAATTTGAAATTAATACTGCTCATACACCTCTTTTAGAGTGTATGATATACACCTCACTCATTAGTTACATTATATGTCAAGTAAATAAATCTCATCCATTAGATAGATGAGGTATATATCATACACCTCAAAATAATTTTTTTTTTCTCGAGACATCACTCAGTGCGTTTTAACGTACTCCATTCCTGAACTTTCAATTTTTAGATTTGAGGTTTTCTAATTAGTTAAATTACAATTTTAAAATTAAATAGCTATATCAACGATTAGTTGTTGATTATTTTCTTTTTAAAATTTATTTAAAATTATGAAATATCGCACATGAATTTAATGAAGTTTTTATTTTATTAATAAAAATTACTCCATTGCAATAATAGAAAGTTGAGGGGGTGTCACTAAGTAAGAAAGAAAACTAAATTTGGGAGGCCATTTCGTAACGTCGGATAGTTGGGGGGTCTCCATACATTTTTCACCTTTCATTTCCCATACTTAACGCCGTTAGGCCATGCCCCTAACGTCCCGTTGCGTTCGGGTCCAATTCCAACCGCTTTTAACGGCTACGGCTACGTTCCCGTTCCCCCTTCTCCGTTCCGTTCTCTCTCTCTCTCTCTCTCTCTCTCTCTCTCTCTCTCTCTCTCTCTCCTCTATTTAAATCCCAACGGTCATGATTCGAAAAACTCGCATTAAAATGCGCGCGAGCCTTCGAGAGCTTAGAGAGAGAGAGAGAGAGAAAGAAATGGGGACGCACCGAGCCGAACCGAAACCCTAAACCGCTGCGATCGATCGCCCCCAATTTGCTATATTTGTCGCACGATTTAAGCTCCTCCTCGTCGCCCTCTCCTCCTCGATTCTTTCCCCTTCCGGTAAGAATCCATTCCCCCACCCTCATCCCCCCATTTTTCATTCCCTCTCTCGATCGACTTCGACGCGGAAATCCCCATTTTGTGCCCTTTTTTATCCCTTTTGAATCGAATTTTTTGGTTAAATCATTGTTAGATCCGTCGACATTGTCGGATTAAACCCTCAGCCTCGAAAAGGTGGCTCCTTTTCGGTCTAGGGTTTGTTCCTGCTGCGTTCGATTCGAAATTTAGGGCTTTTAGGTGCTTTTGGTGCTTGATTTTGATATTTTAATCTGTTGATCGTTTCCAAGTTGAGATTCTTTTTTTGGGGGGGAATTCTAGAAGGGATTGCAGAAATTAGGCTGGGTTAGGGGAATTAGGGCGGAATCGGCGATGGATTTTAGGGTTTGAGATCGTCGTGCCTTCTTTGTGGCTTTCGTTGCGATTAGAGAATCGAAGAATTCTCTTCAATCCTAATCAGAAATTAAAAGTATGTCGTCGGCTGGAGCCACTCTCAACCCTGTTGGGGAAGATCTTTTCCTCTTTCCCTTCAATTCGAACGATGCTCGATCGCCACATCGCTCTCTGGATTCAATCATGATATACCTTTCGATCCCGGGCCTATCGGTGATTCCGATGCGGGTCTCGGAATCCGATTCAATTGCTTCGGTCAAACTTCGGGTTCAGACCTGCAAGGGCTTTGTGGTGAAGAAGCAGAAGCTGGTCTTCGACGGCCGTGAGCTGGCCCGCAATGACTGCTTAATCCGGGACTACGGCGTGTCTGACGGTAATCTCCTCCACCTTGTTATCCGCGTCTCCGATCTCCGAGTAATCACCGTGAAAACCGTCTGTGGGAAGAAGTTCAAGTTCCATGTCGAGCGAGGCCGGACTGTTGCTTACGTGAAGAAAGAAATCACAAAGAAAAGCAAAGAGGTTCTCAATTTTGACGATCAGAAGCTCATTTTCGATGGCGAGGAGCTCGATGATCAGCGGTTGATTCACGATATATGCAAGAACAATGATGCTGTAATACACTTGCTGGTGAGGAGATCAGCGAAGGTCAGGAGCAAGCCTGTGGATAAGGAATTTGAGCTCTCGATTATAGCACCAGATGTACATGTTACTAGGAAACCACCGATTAGAGATGTTTGGATCGAGCCGTTCATTGTTAATCCGAAGGTCGAATTGCCTCCAGTAATTAAAAATCTCATTACCGCCACTCTTGCTGGATTGGAGAATGGGAACCCGCCAATCTTGTCGTCGGAAGGTACAGGAGGGGCGTACTTTATGCAAGATGTATTGGGCCACAAGTACATCGCCGTGTTTAAGCCGATCGACGAGGAACCGATGGCTGAGAACAACCCGCGAGGGCTGCCGCTCTCGGCAAACGGAGAGGGATTGAAGAGAGGGACGCAGGTCGGCGAAGGTGCAATTCGGGAAGTCGCGGCATACGTTCTCGACCATCCAATAGGCGGGAAGAAGTCACTTTCTGGACTTGACTTCGGCTTTTCCGGAGTTCCTCCTACAGCTATGGTGAAATGCTTGCACAGAGCTTTTAATCATCCTCCAGGGTTTGATGCGAATGAAGCAAAGAAGGATTTCAAGATCGGGTCTTTGCAGATGTTTGTGAAGAACAATGGGAGCTGTGAGGATATGGGGCCGAGGGCGTTTCCCGTACAGGAGGTGCACAAGATCTGCGTGTTGGATATACGGTTGGCGAATACAGATAGGCATGCTGGGAATATATTATTTTGCAGCGAGGGAGGAGAGGAAGGAAGGCCGGTGCTTATTCCTATTGATCATGGATATTGCCTGCCTGAGAATGTGAGTTTGCTGTTGTGTTGATTAAAGATTTCTTTTCTTTTTTCTCTTTTTTTCTTATCTCTGCGAAAAGGTGCGTATGAATTATGTTATAATAATTCAAGGCTAAAGCATTTAGTGTTAGTTCCGTGTAACTTTGTTCACCCGTTTTTACATGCTCTGAGATTTTCAGACTTTTCATTAAGATAATTATAGGAATTTATTGCAATTTGAGATTAACCACATTAGTTGAAAGAAGAGAAATTATCATGCCTTGGATTTTGATTGTATGCATTTTGTTGAGATTCCAAAAGCATGGTTCATTGAGAAATGCCACCGGTGTTTAGATCATGATAAACAATTTTGATCTTCGATTAGGAGTTTTACATTTGGGTTCTTATTGAACATAAGAAGTGTTAAAACTTTTGCAATAGATGTAATGTATGTGTGTGTGTGTGTGTGTGTGAATCAAGTATTAATGGGAGATTTCTGTTTCTGATGCAGTTTGAAGATTGCACCTTTGAGTGGCTCTACTGGCCGCAGTCCCGCCAACCCTTCAACTCTGAAACCATCGACTACATAAAATCACTAAACGCCGAGGAGGACATTGAGCTTCTCAGATTTTATGGTTGGGACCTCTCTCATAACTGTGCTCGCACTCTCCGCATAACCACCATGCTTCTTAAGAAGGGCGTCGAGAGAGGACTAACTCCGTATGATATAGGAAGCATTTTGTGCAGAGAGACCATCAAGAAAGAATCCAAAATCGAAGAGATTCTGAAAGAAGCAAACGAAGCTGCTTTTCTGGGATTCAGCGAAGCTTCATTCATGGAAACCATTTCAGAAATCATGGATCGCCATCTTGATGAACTCGCTATATAGAAATAGTAAATAATCTTTAAAAGGACCATATATTTATATATGTTATATAAATATATGTATGTGTATATGGAAATGTATTTATGTGGATTTGTCATGTTGACGACGAATGGCTAAATGTATTAAACTCTAAAGTGACTAATGCCCCCCCCCCTTAAAGCGGCGAGAGGTTCTTGAGACTTCCTAGTTATTATCATCCAAGTTATATATGAAGGTCTATTGTGTGTGTACATTTGAATTTGTGGGTGGTTTATATATCATAAATCAAATCAAACTCTTGTATTATCATTTCACAAGCAGTTCAGGATTACTGGTAAATGCATGCGACTAAAGTTTGCAATTTCGGTTTCTGTGGTTTATAACATTGGTGATAACAACAAAAGTGGAAGCTCAGATGGAGCTTCTACCTTGATGTGAAGCTGTTGAGTCTTTGCTTATTTGAATATTTTCCGTGTTGCTTACTTTGTGTCTATGTGGTTATAAATTTGCAATGGTGAGTTTTTAGTGAAATATTAAGTTCTTTGTTTTCCTCTTTGAATAGCTCTCGGTTTGTGTCTTGTAGACACTATCTCAACTAGAGAACAAAAATTACATGACTGTTGAATGTAGACATACAATCCAAATGTTGTTTCTGTGACTTTACTCCTCTCTTCAGATGCTGTCGGTTATGATACTCACACATTTTGTATTTTCGAACAACTCACAAAACGATGAACTACCCACGTCGATAACATTTCGAAGGGGTCGTCACCGCTCTTTTCGTGACGACCGTTAACGGCCATGGCTAGTCCGGCTTTTAGCAAGTTGTGCGCGATTCGAATCCCATTTTTGAGATTCTCAACTTTGATGTTCTCAATTGGGGGGCAGAAGAAGAACAACGGAGGATTGAAGAGAAAGGTCTTGAGATGGAACTGGAATTAATTAGCCATCTTATCAAACATACAAATGTCATCTTTAATTGCAATTTACAAATTGATAAAAGTGTATAGAAATTGAAAGCCCCTTGAACTGTAGGCTAATCCAAATTTTATGTCACACCTCCTCAACCCGTAAATAATAATTACAGGCTAATTAACCTAAAATATAATGTAAGTTCGGAGGGGCCTATTTCAAAAGTCAACATTATATTGGAACCTGAAAACTACAGCCCAATACTAGGAGAGAGAGAGAGAGAGAGAGAGAGAGTGATAAATTAGTCTTTTCAAGACAAAATATAGTTGGCGGGGGGTCTTTGCATATGTTTTTTGACAAAAACAAATCGGCAGGGGAAAAAAAATTGAGATAAAAGAGAGGCAGAGAAATCGAGAGAAAGAAAAGACGGCCGCACCAACGGGCCTATAGGACCGAGTGTGCAGTATACGATGCAGTTACCGACTATTCCTAACGCAAATGGTAAAAAAATTTGATGGTTGGTATCCGAGATTCAAGTTCAAATTCTAGTTGATTCATATTTTCAGCTAAGTTTATTTCTAAACTAAATAAATGAAATACATTTCTCTAAAAAAAAAAAAAGAAAAAAAAAGTAAGGGGCCGCATATGACAGGCCGCCTAGGACGACTTTTAAAACATTGTCAGGAAAACGTATGAAATTTTAAACTCTATAGGGGCATCAATAAAATTTTAGACTTTGAAAGGAACACTTATGAAATTATCCCCCACGGAACAAATGCCACCACAAACATCGCATGAAGGATAATGGTGGAAACTGGAGCACGCAAAAAATAAAGCAAATAATTTCCCCTCGAATTAATAAGGAACTGTTAACGAATTTGATTGTAATTTGTTAACGAATTTGATTGTAATTTGTAAGCATAACTAATCCTACAAAACTTTTTAATTATAAAAAATAAATATTCAACAATTTTATTTATAAAATTAGACTTGATCGATCACATAACTTATATATTTTTTAAATCCGAACTCCGAAAAATATATAATGCATGATTTACCGCATTTTAAAAACGATAATTCATTTCCCGCATAATCCTAATTTTATAAATAAATTATTTGCCGAACTACTTTTATAGTTATAATATTTTTTTAAGCCTATTAATTTTTTAAAAAAACTCTTCAGTGGCTTCCAACACAGCAACAACAAAATTAATTCGTTTACAAAACTCAAGTTTCTGAAACAATTTTCGAAATTATAATTGTATTTTAATTCTGTTCTCAAACAACAATGATAATTAAAAAGTTAACAAACAAATTGCAAAGTAAATAAGAAAATAGAAGTCCAAATGTAAGCATGCTTAACCTCTAAGAACTTTATAAGAAGATAGATGTAAAAATTAAAGTAAAAAAATAAAAATAAAAAATAAAATAAATCACATCAGGTCAGTTGTTCAGCCCATACCAAACAAGATAACTATCACACAAATTAACAAAATTAATACCAAATTTTTCCAGAGCCAGATCGAAAAATTCCTGATAGAATTTCCTGTAAAAAAGAAAAAAGAAAAAGAGAGGACAAAGTGGCAAAGATAACAGAGATTACAATCACAAATGTGAGATCCCAAATTATAATGCAACTACCGGGAACCTGCCTTTGAACAATTAAAAATTTTCCCTATTAATTGACAGTATTGATATTTCGCTGCATAAGCAACTCCCAAGAATTTTTAAGTTTTTTATACTTTTTAAGGCGACATCCAGTCCAGTTGGTAATTGAATCAGGCATCATGAAGCATCCGACCCAGTTTGATACGAATATGTGATGGAGTATCTTTTGGCTGTAAAAATATTCACAATAGAACTAAGCTCTTCCGGCCGCTTCTTCGTCAAACATCTGTAGTAAGACAAAAACATGAATATATCAACTGGGTAGTTTAGAAGAGAGAGAGAGAGAGGAGAGGGAGAGGGAGAGAGATTAAAATGTAACATAATAATAAGAATTGTGAAGCAAAGAAATTTTTAAAAGCCAAGTCAATAACAATGACAAGAGAATTTTCTGACAAGCCCTTCAGTTGTAGTTGTTGTGTCCACTGCACAAATGTTTTACTACACTTCTGAAATAGCTTCTTGACTCGAGAAGCAAAAGCTAGGCATTTGTCAATTAAAAAGTCTTAAAGGTTCTTGCTGAAGGAGTAAAAAATGAGACTCTGGATTCAAAAAAGAGTGGAAGCTCTAATATGAAGCCTTTTCTTCTAGCTTCTGCAGGAATTTGTTGGGATTTTAATCAAAGAAGCAGTTAAGGTTTCTTCAAACAGCTCTATAGATCGGCTCTCAACCTGCTCTGTTCCGCTAACCATTTATCACAGGTTCTTGCTGTATTACATTACATATTGTAATTAACATCATATCATATAAACCTGACGAAATGTTTCATCCTGTTGAAATTGTCTCTTTTCAGTTCATGTTTCTCAGCTATCTAATTCTAACAATAAAACACCACCTATGTAATCGATAAAACTAACTAGTATATTCAACAAAAGGGGGAAAAAACAAGCTATAACCAATATCAAAGAAGAGGAACTAAGACCAATATAAAAGTCATAGGGAAATATTCCTACTACTGAAAAATTCCAGGTTATCAACAGATATCAAGTCACAGAAAAGGAAACGATAGAGTAATTTTCTACATCTGTCGTAAAGCTTCAATTTTTTTACTGGTCCTGCCAAAGAACAACTGTTTAGACATGGTTTTTGGATATAAGTATTCAATATGAAAAAGTAACATAACAATCAGCCAAAATGTTGGAAATCAGTGTTCTAACACTGTAATAAGAATGAAGGATATTAAAGTTGCTTTACAACTTCAAGTAGAAATGCACAATATTATGTAAACAAAACTATGCAATTCTGTACAACAAAAAGCATGTGCAGCGCAGCTTTACAAGAATAGTCTTTAAGTCGAATAGAACAGGTAAACATGCAGAGTCCATAAACTACCAGAAGATATGTGGACGTAAAAAAGCAAGAACCAAATAAGAGAAAGCAGAAAATAAGCTTACTTGCACGAAGTCGTGTTATAGGGATTTCTCGCAATTCACGTCTAATGCAGAGCCATTCTCCAAGCAAAGACATCAAAGCCAAGCTGGAAAGATTAACAACCCACCATGTTATGGAGGACGGCCAACCTCCATATATTATGCATATAAAGAGATGGATGATGTAAAGGGTGGCTGCAAAATCCAAGCACTTTTTGGCTCTCTCAACTAAATAGAGCAAGAATCCAGCTCTGCTCAAGAGAAAAGGCAACATTAGAGGAATCTGGTCATGAGATAAATGTTTGTGAAGCACAAGTACTCGATCATTATTTTTCCCAATAAATACTGGATAAAGAAGCCCTCATTTACAAGTAAATTGTCAGCCAAAACCTACAAGTTATCAGTCATAACTCTAAATTATACAGCTGTGTTTATTCAGTTTGCTGACGGCAACAAACTATAAGGCTTGAAAAATGTTAAGACTACTATTTATGGGCTGTTACGACAAGCTTTTGTGTAACATATTATTAGAGCTAGTCCTAAGCCGTCTCTACTCCAAGAGGTCATGGATTTAATCCCCACATCCGCCATATAATGGCATAAATTTCTATTTGTTATTCTGTTGTCTCTTCCGTCACCATCCCTGTTAGTTCACGAGACATTGTTCACCTAAACTCCATTTCTCAAAACTATTTCCGTATTGTTTCCTATCTGATCAATCATTTTCGGTAACAAAAATCAGCAAAAACAAGACTAAAGGTACAAAACGAGTTGATAGTCGCAATTAAAATATTGTTTCTACTATTAAGAAGGAAGATACTATAATAGTATAATAGCTCCAAAGGCAGAAAAGAACATGCTATGGAATAAAAACAATGGTTCCCCAAAAGATCTAAAAGAAAAGGCTCAGCTATAGGTCAGCAAATTCTCAACCAGATTGATCAACCAATAACCAGAGAAACAGAATCACAAATTTATATCTAATCTCAAACAATGTAATCAAGTCTATATAATTTGTATAAATCTAATCCCAACCTTTCAATTCACACCCCTTGAAATTTCCAAATGTTTAGGGAGTTTCTGGTTAGATGTAGGCATATATGAACATAGAGAATCCAGCCAACAAGCAACAAAAGAGAAGTAAACGAGAAGATCATTACCCCGCAATTGAGGTGAGTAGAAACGAAACGATCGCGCACCAACCGGTGACAGTGGAAGGGTTGAGCGTTGAGAAATCGAAGAAGTACACGAGGCCCAACCGCGACACGCGAGTCCCCACGAGGATCGCGAGGAACAACCCCAGGGTGAGATAGTACAAGCACTGTAGACACACGATCTGCGACACAATGAGCCATGGATCCCATACCATCGCCCCATAGAACATCTCGAATCCAAGCAAAAGACACACCCCCTTCAAAACCCTAATTCCACTCCTACGCACCAATTTCTAATCACAAATTTCCAACATCCTCCCGATTCTTCCATCCAAACATCGGTCGATTCGAGCGAAACAACGGAAGAAAGAGAAGCCGAACCTTCGCAAGGAAACCCTAGCGAGAACCTCCCGATCTCGTCAATGGCGATTCATCCTCTCCGCAGGGCGATGACGATGAACGGAGTAAGGATCTGAGGATCGGAGCGTTCTAGGGTTAGGGTTTCGTCGGCGACGAGGTGCGAGATCGGAAGGGGAGGGGGGGATGGGAAAGGGAGGAGAGAGAGAGAGAGAGAGAGAGAGAGAGGAGTGATTCCAGAGTGGGAGAATATGCTCGTAACACCTGTACAATGAGCCGCATAAAAATTTATATGCGAGAATCAGCATCAGCCGTTAACTTTTCATCTGACGGCGATTATGTATCTAGAGTTTACTGTGGACTACAATTTAGATGGCTCTGATTTGTGACCTGGGGTACGCTTTAAAATGCGTGTGATCATACAAGTATGTTTTCTAAAAATTATAATTATATTTAGGGAAAACTTTAAAAAAAACCCCGGTGGTTTCGTAGTTTCTCACTTTGGCCCCCTGTGGATTAAAATATATCAGTTTGCCTCCCGTGGTTTCTTTTTTTCTCTTTTTCTTATCAATTTCATTTTTTTTTCCCTTAAATCAGTGATAAAGTTAAAATTAAAGGGTACTAAAATGAATATTTGATAAATCTAGATGGGTATCTGAAATTTTTTGTATATAATTTAATAAAATATTAACGAAAAAGCTACCGAAAAGATAAAAACGAAACCACAGGGGCATATTTACGCATGTTAACGTGCATAATGTAAAAATCTCTATATTATTATATTAATATTTATTCCTTTAAAGATTTAATATTTATATTCCCTTTTGAAGTTTTTGGAGGGTACACCAAAGCATCAAAGAGTGAACGGGGGTACACCAAATTTTACATAGTTTAACCGNTAATAATACTTATTTTGAATTAAAACAAATATTCGAATCAACATGACATGAACTATTTGAATTATTAGAAATTAAGCTTCGCAACTCTTTTGACATTATTTTTAAAATATTTAAATGGTGAATATAAACAGCATTTGGACCAAATTACTGTCGATAAATTATAAAATTAATTTTTTTAAAAAATTAACTAATATTAATGATATGTAATGATGTTCCATTGTTAATTCAAATAATCCAATACAAAAAAATGAGACAAAATAAAAGTAATCAATATACTTTGTTATAGTTCCAAAAGGTTAACTTGAATATAGATGCAAATTAAATTATTTTTAATGGATATTTATACAAATACACGTATTTTAATGAGCATATATATGTGTTATGGTAGTTTCTTTTTAATGCTCAAATCAAATACATGCTCTCTTTTTTATGGAGTAATTTAGTGAGCTGGAAATGTCTTACTAGCTACCCACTATTTAGTGCACTTGTCTTATATTTAACAACAATTTAATGTTGATATAGACTTTAAAGCACCATGTCATAGTAATGTAATTCTCGTGCTACATATGTTTGTTTCTTATTCACAAATTTTAATCTTGGTATTGTTTAATGTTCCAGTGGTGATGTATTTTTATTGATGGGTTATGATATGAGCAGTAAACATATATTAATTTTAGTGAGTAGATGCTGATCAAAAATTGGCATTCAAATTGTTCCGCTTTTACGTACTTCTTCTTTCAGCTACAATCACCTCTATAAAATTGTAGAGCTTTTGCTACTAGAGAACGTAGAAATGAGATTCTTAGAATTTGACTTCTGAATACTAAATATAAAGAGTAAACGTATTGATTTTAGTGGATAGATACGAACTAGATACTGAAGCCCACATGACCTGTTTTGCCTACTTTACGTTGAAAGCATGCCCAAAAGTATTAAGCAGGAACAAATACAATCTTAGTATAGACTTTCACTTTTAGATTACAATCATTTTTGGTAGAGTGCTTATTAAATACAAAAAGTATAGAGCTTTTGCCATAAAGGAAAGCACAAGCGAGATTCTAAGATCCAAAAATAAATGTTCTTCTTCGTCTTTCTTTTGCCTTTTTTTGCTTGTTTTCTTTATGTACTACGTACACAAGTTTAGAAGAAATACATCACGAACGTACTCCCAGATTGAGTACGCAACGACCCAACCCGCTAGCAACAATAACTCGTTGGGCCCGAACCACCGGCCCAAAATTCTTAAGCTTAGTTGTTATTACTAGCGTGTAGGCCTCATATAAACTGATCGGAATCAGTATCCCATCCGATGTGGGACTATTGGAGGCGTTACAGAGTAAATTCTCACTTTACTGGATATGAATCTTTTACAAGTTAATACACCCACTGATGCATGCTTCTTTTGATTTGATATTTTTCACATTTCACAATGCCGTCCTTCGCCTTTTCAACAAATAAACAGGTGATCGTTGTCCCTCAAAGTAAGTAAGTCTTCGACCTCTGCACCGTCGGCAGTGAGAATCTTTTCTACAGCTTGTCCAGAACTTTGTTCTGTGCCATGAAATTACACGATAGACGAGTTAATGGAAATTAGCCTTCGAAGTTTGAATTCGATTTTAAATTTGTTCTCGTTATTTCGATTGTACATAACTCTTCGGTCCTGGATGTTCCGGGTTTGATTAAATAGAAACTCTTGAAGATGCATTTGAAATCAAGTCATGCTTCAAGGTCTAAATTGTTACACGTGACAGACGGAGGATTGAAATTGAAGTTCGAATCAAACTTCAAGGTTTAAATTGTTACACTCAGCTGCTTTAAGATCAAAATTTTAATGTAAATCAGTGTTTAATTAGAGAAAAATGTGAGATCGATTGAGTTCACATACCTGCCAATTTCATGAGCTCTTCAATTGAATCAGGTAGATATGTAAGTCTCCCTAGTGAATGGCCTTCCGTTTTGCGAGATTCAGAAAGGCGATGCGCGTGAATTATAACTCTTGTGGGTAATGTCTTTCGAAGCCCTGCGAGATTGAAACATTTATAATTTGATCGAACTCGTGAAAGCCTATTTGATTTCGTTATCTTTATATGCGTAAAAACTTACCATAAGAATGTTCTTTGTATTCATATGACCTCACAAAATGAGTAATATCATGATTACCCTTATAAATATATACATTCTTTCAAATTTACCTTTATTTCATAAATCGTTAGATTAAAAATAAAATTACCAATTTTGCCCCTAACCCTTGAAAGTTGTTGTAAGTTAGGTGAGAAAATATATATTCAACACTCTCAACTATAAGCTATATATTTTGAAGAAGGTCCCCATTTTTATTTTCCAGTATAAAGATCCATTCAGTTTTCATTTATTTGATTTAAATTAATTTTATGAATTAAATTAAATATTTTGTTCAAAACCAAGACACTTCATTAGGAACTAACTATTAAATTTATAATATCTTTAACTAAAAGTAATTAAAGCCATTAAATTCGACGACATACTAAAATTGTCATTCAACATGCGAAAATAGTCTAATTCTAGATTTAATAATTAGTTACTAGTAGAGTGTCTTGGTTTTGAACAATATATTTAATTTAATTTATGAAATTATTTTAAACCAAATAAATGAAAACTGAAGGGATCTTTATACAGAAATAAAAAAAAAATAGGGACCTTCTTCAAAATAGCCTATATTGAGAGGGTTGAATATATATATTTTCTCATTATAACCTTCAACACGAGGCAAAATCGGTAATTTAATTTTTAATCCAATAAAAAAAATCACAATATTTAACGGAGTTTGCAAGTAAGAGCAGATTTGAAAGAATGTATATATATATTTAGAGGGGTATTGAGAGGGCATTTACGATATTTTTAAACTTTTGAAGGGTATAAGGTGAAATTACCCCTTGTTTTTATGGGTACTATAATTTGCTCATATATTCCGTAACGAATTACCTTCGATGTTGGTGCCCTCTTTTTCACTTGAAATTGATGCATCGCAGTTTGGAAGTTCTTCGGATGGTATAAGATTCTGTATAATAAACATTGTTACGTTGCTGTATAATATATAGTTCGATCAATCGTATATGGACAAAACACAACAACATTAAAAGAGGTGAATATAATAATACCAAAATTTAGAGGTTTCTTTGGTAATTAGTTCATTCTTATGCAGCATTTTGCAATTAAATATAGGGTTAATTTCATACAGGTCTCTGCAAGCGTAGTGAATTGCAAATATATTCCTACAAAATTCAACTTTTGTATGTCGCTGTTCCTATAAAAGTGCCGATGTTTTCAAATATGTCTCTATTTCTGTTAGAAAAAATTAGTTAATTATAGATAAAATACTTAATCCTAATTAGTTAATGAGGTGAATTGACCTTTTTACTTCTCTTCAATTAATAGTTAAGATTTTTGGTGGGATATATTTGTGATGGCAAAGATGTCATTTTACTATAAAATAAACAGTGCTTTAATAGTAACAAACCAGAAAAACATATTTAAAAACATCAGCACTTTTACAGGAACAACATATGAAAGTTGAACTTTATAAAAATATATTTATAATTTACTATATTTGTAGGGATCTATATGAAATTAACCCTTAAATATATTACTTCTTACTATTTTAGTCATGAGTATTTTACTCTTTTTTTTTAGTACGTAAAATCTGGTTACACCCAACTTTTACTAAAGCAAGAGCTTTTCGGCTTTCTTTGATGATGAAGAAAGAAAGAAAAAAAAAAAACCTACCGCATTTATGCCGCAATTCAATTCTTCAATGAATGGTAACTCCGCAACAATTTCTTCCCTTAGATTTTTGAGGTACTGGAAATGTAAGAAGAATCATAAGTTGGATTCTGCAATTTATTAGGCTTCAAAAGTATGTAAGAAGCTTCTACTCGTGGCTGTTGTAATAAGAATACTGTGTTTCTCAAATAGCATTTCTGCAGAAGTTCCAGCAAAACAAAATATATCCTTGAGCCAATTAAATTTTCAGTTTCTTTCTTTGTGAATTTTTTAAATTCGGAGCCAAACCTGAAGAAAATTGGAGAAAATTACTTCCGCATCTATGTTGCACGGCTGAACGATCTGCCTAAGATGCTGATGGCTTATCCGAACGACCTGGGAAAGCTTTCTGCTTCGTACCGTGAAAGGCTGAGGCATGTTGAAGATCACTCCAATTTCTCCTACCATATCTGCAGGACCTAATTTTGACACAAACTAGAAACCCATATACCGTTACTTTTTTTTTGAGAAAGAGGAAGACGAGCTACATGTTTCATTCATTGAGAAA
This sequence comes from Ananas comosus, assembly GCF_001540865.1. NCBI lineage: Eukaryota > Viridiplantae > Streptophyta > Magnoliopsida > Poales > Bromeliaceae > Ananas > Ananas comosus. The sequence continues at coordinate 21,474,957 of NC_033621.1, read as the reverse complement.
TGAATTAAGCGTACAGTATGGAAGCAGCTAAGGCTTCCGAGGCGAGCCAAACAGGAAAAAAAAAAAATCTCAGTATTCTCAGTATTCTCAGTATTAATTCTTTGCTTTCAAAGGACAAGAAAAAAATTATTTTGGTTTCCTTTTTCTATTTAAAAGAAGAAAAAAAAAAAGAAGAGAGATATATATATAAGTTGGTATTCTAATGAGCACTTGATAGAGAAAAAAAAACATCTCTTAGTGTGTTCCTAGTGTGTTGATTTTGAGTGAGAGTTGCACACATAGTTAGAAATTTTAGTTATTACAAAAGATCACAATTTTTGAACCAAAGTAACATTTGGTCATTTCAGCATGTAGTATTACTTTTCTTTGTTTGCCTATGAAAAACATGATGATATATTTCCGGTTAACGAAATAACTCTTGTAGTTTGAATCTTACCTTCTCGGTTCCATTCTTGTTAGTTAGAACATCCTGCAAAATTAGGCCGATATCTCCAGTATATAAGCATAAGTATACAAATGAAAGAGTATCGCACGAAACGATCGAAAAAAGCTCGCTATTATTACCACTGCCCCTGAGACTATAATATAGCAATCTGTTGGCATCTCATTCTGTAGAATTATGTCCACTTTAGGTGGAAAGTATTCTGCTTTCATCTCAGAAACCTGCCATAACAGATCAAGAAATTAACTAGATGATCATGATACTTCTTACTGATCTATATTGTTAAAAATTTATCTAAACTTTTGTTACAAACGCGATAAGTAGCATTCATGCTGATAAGCAGATGTGGTTGATTATTTCTACTCAAATAGTTTTGTCATCTCTTATTAGGAAGTTGGTTAGGTTTTTAGAATAATATGTAGCGATGGAAGATTCTTACCAACTGTGCTATGAAGTCTGGAGAGATCCCCTTGAATAGGTAGGTTGACTCGACCGTTCTTTGGAACAGGTGCTGCGCGATGCTCGACCGCACCGCCTTGGGCAGGTCGGCAAGAATTTCCTCCTGCTGCAGCTCCATGGTCTTGAACTTGAGCTGCATGTGTGCTAGCATCTGTTCTCTCAGCCCCTCGGGGAGCAGGTTCTTGCTTGCAAATCGCAAGACTTGGTGTACTTTGTCCCTCTGCATTAAATTTCACATTCATTTCGGTGATAGAATTGGCTTTCGGTACCTTTTAGACAACGGGCTCAGAGCGAGGAGTACCATGATAAATGTTCGCGTTGCGCTGTGGACTATGAGGTTGGTCATGTTTCCGATGATGTAGGAGGTGAGGCCGATATTGAAGAGCATGAAGAAGATGTTGAACAGCTTCTCCCCCGTATTTTCTGCGTGCAAGTCCCCGTAACCGACGGTGGTGAGAGTAGTGATGGACCAGTACACGGCATAGGTGTACCCAAGCCATATGCTGCGGTCCATGAAATCATGTATCTGGCTCCCAATCCATGTTTTTTGTTTTATACGGTAATGCATCGCCAGCCAGAAATATACACAGGCTGCTGAGTGCAACGCAAATAATGTCACCTGTAACCAATTAAGGAGAAAAACACTCATAACCAAGTATCTATTATTACTACTACATAGGAAATTAAGGCGACAAAATTGCGGAGTTTGATGGTTCCAGGTTTACAAATCCCATATTTTAGTGATTTTATACATTTTGACTTCTCACTTAAACCTAAATTAGCACTCTAGTACTTGTAACTTCATCGAATGGGCCTTCGAGTACAAACGCCTAAGTCGAAGTTACTACTGATGCTAGTGCGGTAAAGAGTATCTTTCGCAATGAAATAATTAGGAGCTTGAACTTACACAAATGAGCTTCACAAACCTCGTCCAGAAATAGCTGAAGCGGATGTCTTTCTCCAACCTGTACAGTCCAAGAATTCGTCTTAGTTTTTGATGCTGAATTTCAATCAAAGAATCTATTTTCTGTACATTCAACTACATTCTCGTTTACCAATTTTAAGTTATAAACCGAATGAAGATAGTTTTTATTGGGTATGATAGAAAAAGAAAAATGAAACTTCTGCTGCTAAATGTTTGATGTCTGCGTAATTCCTCTCATGCACAAAATCAGATGAAATGCTGCCATGTTGCTGATTAGCCTTTAATTATGCAGGGAGGATGCTACATTTGACTAGCTTTTGGAATCACTTGTATACTCCAAAAAGCAACAGCCACGTATTTGGCAGATTAAAACGTTCGATCTTTCGCTATACCAAGAAGTTGAAACATGCAAGTTTGAGGGGTCCAAAATTTGTGTAATTTATGCTTTTTTTGCATACAAAGATCTTGCAAGGATTTTTCATAGCAACTGACATTGCTTCTTGAAACAGTTCTACTCGGCTCTAGTGGCCTTTCTACAAAAGCTGCAGTAGGGCCAAGTAAGCAGCATTAGTATGAATGTTGTGTTGCAATCTTCAGAGGTTTTGCTTGTCACCTCCTTACCTTGGCTATCTAAAAAAAAGAAAAAGAAAAAGAAAAAGAAAAAAAGTAGGCATTCTCAACTAGCTAGCACAAGAGCCCATATTGGACTACTAGTTTCATTCCACTAGCTTCTTAACACCAAAAAAGGCGGAAAAAGAAAAATGAAAAAAGAAAAAAAAAGTGTTTTTCTTTTTAGAATTATGTAAAGTTTTCTCTTCTGTGAATTTTCCTCTTGTGCACTTTGTAACAACAACATCAAAATATAATCGACAAGTGACGCTTTTGACAACAACAACTTTTTTGTTTTCTTTGAGAGATAGGTAGCACGCTACACGCTTCGTTTATTTCATTTAGAAATAAACTTAGCTGGAAATGTGAATCAAGTAGAATTCGAGCTTGTGTCTCGGGTACCAACCACCAAACCCTTTGCCACTTGCTCTAGGGACAGTCGGTAACTTTTTCGTTTTCTTTGTTAGAAAAAGTATGACAGAATTCATTAAACTCAATTTCTTTTGACAAGTTCAAAGTACGTTGCGCCAATAATATTTTGCATTAATGCTTCAATGGCCACCACCAAACGTCATCCCAAAAGGTATTCCTTGTTAAACTTTTCTATTCAAAATTTGACAAAATATTCTGATAGTACGTACCAGAAGATCTTGTACTGATAATGACTGAAAATTCAGGAAATCCAATGAGAACACATGTGTTAGGAGCTTTTGCCGTGAAGGAAAAGCTGAGATAAGCTTTTTTAGACTCAAAAAATAAAAATTCTAATAAAAAGTTTTGATTTTCTCTGCACACAAAAGTCGCAGGGTGGAATACATCGAAATTGCTATTAATGGTCCAAAGCTCTTCTTCTTAATTAAGCTAGTGCTAGTGCCACCTCATAAATTCATTATCATTTGATAACATATAATATTGTGAATATGATATGTCTTTTGATTTTGCTTTAGAGTAAATTTATTCAACCAATGTAGAGGTTAACTGAATATGTTCATTATTTGATTATCATATTTAACAAGGATTAATAAATTTATTTAACATAGTTCATCACATCCATGATGGATATGAGAGAAATTAAAAGGGATCGAAGTGTGGTAGGATTCAAATTTGGACCCTACTCTCATGTAAAATAATAATTTCTCTAAAAATTTAAAGTATTTAAAATAAACAGTTTATATTCAATAGCAAATATATAATAACATCTTTTAAAAAGACTTTTTTTTTTATTCATGTGCATGTTCAATACCCTAATTAAGAGACACCACATGTAGTACTGATGTGCATGATAGGACTAATTTTAACCCTAATTTGACTTTTCCCTCCAATCATTTACATAAAATAAGCTTCAATACATCCATTTCAACTCAAAAAACTTATTATATTCTCTACAAATAGTGCTAACCAATCAATCCTATTATTTAAACCATGTCCTGTTGTACTAGCTGATAACATAGCCAATTATGTAGCAATATTATTCTCTAATAATTAATAAAGTATTAAATAAATATTAAATAAAGTTAAAGTGTTTTTTTGACCAATGTGAAGAGACACAAAAATAATTTCATTAAAATAATTAGGGGAAACTTCAAATACCATTTACGTGATTTCGCACTTTTTTAATTTAGTACCATGTGCTTTACAATATATCAATTTAGCACCCCGTGATTTTATTTTTTTCTTTTTATTATTTCATTCATTAATTTTTTTTCGTTAAATCAGTGACAAAGTTAAAACTAAAAGATAGTAAAGTGAATATTCGATAAACCTAAGTAAGATATCTGAAATTTTTTATATATAATTTAACGAAATATTAACGGAGTAGTTGACGAAAAGAAAAGAAAAATCACAGGATACTAAATTGATACATTTTAATATATTAAACCATATGGTACTAAAATGAGAAAGTGTAAAACGTACCACATGGGTGGTATTTGAAGTTTACCCAAATAATTATTCACTTTAGAAACATAATACCTTGTGAAGAGGGTACTGACTCGCCGGAGCCGCCACAGGCGGAGGAGATTGATGAAGCCAAAGACGGATCCACCGTTGTGTTTGCCGGTGACGATCCGGTAGATGACCTGGAACGGCAACGTCGACGCCACGTCCATCGCGAACCACGGCCTCGTCACGTATCTGAAAACGCATACTATTAATATATATGTCTGGGCTTATTTTTTACTAAGTCGATCTTCTCAGTAGTATAATATCAGAATCAATTCTAAACCCTCTTATTTCTGTATGAACGTGAATTTAATCTCTACTTTTAGTATTTAACAGGTTAAATTTTTATCTTCTGTTTCACCAATCAAATATATGTTCTTTTATATTCATTATGCACGTGAGTAAAAACGTTAATATATATTCTCAGATCCTGCCTATTAATTCCACCTCAATTGTTAACAAACTCTCCATCTATTTTAAAAAGAATTGAGTCGGTGCACAATTGTACTGGCACACCCGGTGCACACAATTTTTTCAAGCTCTCTTTTTTTTAAAAAAAAAGAATTTATGAATGCAGTTGCAATCTCTTAAAAGAGACGAAGTCTTTAGACAATGTAGCATTTGTATTCGAAACCCTAAACCTTTTATTTTTTCTTTCCGAGCATATGTGTTATATTTTAACTAGTTCAGTGTATAAATAATTTAATAAAATAGAGTAAAATCGTAATTTTTCGTACATAAGTAAGACGCGAGTAATGTATGTATGTATACCTCAAGGCTATTTTTTTGCGGTCGTCGACGAGGAGATACGTTGAGCCATCTAAGTACGCGACAAAGAAGGAGACAATGATGTCGACGCCGAAGAACACGTCGACGACGAGATCGATGGCTAGGAGCGAGCCCGAGCCCACCTTTTGAAAGGCTAATTCGAACGGCGAGGCCCAAGCAGAGTAGATGACCAGGAGGATCAGAAACATTTGCCACCACCTATGTAAATTGTTGAAACATATATAACAATTAATGTTACTCACAACAACATAATTACCAAAACAAAAAAAAAAAGAAACAAAAGAGAGATATAGAGCGAGAGTATATATGATGCTTATATATATATATATATATATATATATATATATAATACATATTAGATCGTGTTCATCAGTTAAAACGTAACTGTATAATTAGTTTGTAGTGACTACAAATATATGCATGCAAATGACTCACTAATGGATTTTTTTTATATAATTATTATCTCATTGCATGTATTTTTGGTTTTACACTTTTATTTGTTTGAGAAAAGGATGTTGGTGTTGTGTACGTGTGAACGTGTAGTACATGTACGTACGTGCGTCCGTATATATGCATGTACATATGGATGCAAATTAGTGTCCTTGTGTATATATATTTGTATACATGCATGAGCACACGCACACATTTTGTATGTTTAGTTTATTTGTCCATTTCTTAATTATATATATGTCTAAGACAGTTTACTATCACATCCCATGAGCGATTTATTTAATAAAATATAATATAATATAAACATTATCTTGAGAATAAATAAGAAAATAACAAAACCTAGCTTGCGTAATAAGGGGGCTTTTTAAAAATTAAAAAAAAAATCTCACTTCAATGAATGTGTACAGAAATTGAGATATGGGTGTATTAATTACAGAGGAAAAGGAAAAGATAAAAAGCAAATCTTGTGCTTTGTTATGTTGCACCCTCAAATGAGAGAGGTGTTTCTATGGAAAACTACTATTGCTTGGAACTGGTCCAGTGGACCGAACCAATAAAACAACTCCGGCTCATAGAAAACATGCATGATCTATTGATTATGTCCACGAAATTTCTCCATGCGCATTACGCAAATGGAGGCATCCTACTCTGATAGGATGAGAATAACAGCTTAGATCTCTAAGCTACCATTTGGTTCGGGGTTAAGGAAAAACTAGTTATTCCAGATATAGGGTTAAATTTAGGATTAAGGTGGGGTTAGAGTATTTTTGTGTTTGATTAGGGGTTGGAGTTAGTTCAGGATAGTGAAAAATAGTGTTTGGTTGGAGTAGGTGGGATAAGAAGGATAGTGGGTTATTATGAATAGAAAATAATATTTGGTTGGTGTTTGATGGGGTTAGGTGTGGTTAGTTAATCCAGGATAACCCATTTGAGGTGGAATTAGCTAATCCCACCTATTTTTAGAAGTGTTTGGGGATAAAATGGGGGTTAAGAGGTTATTCCACCCTTTAACCCCCAACCAAACTAAGGCTAAAAGCTTAAACTAATAGAGAAAAATAACTTACTGGAGAATCCGGCTCAAATGAAGTGCACACTATAATAGAATAAGTTTGAAAGATCAATCTAAGCAGTTCCTTAATTAATTGCTGCTTAAATAGAAAGACTAGTAAATTATGGCATTAACGGCAAAAAAAATTTATGCATTTCTGCAACCCAACCCTCTCCTCTTTCCTTTCTCTTTTTCTTTTTTTGTCTTTTTTATTTTCTATGTTTATATTTTACTTGCCCTCTTTGTGAACCGGAGATTCTGGCTATCTCGTCTCTGTTGTTAGGTTCATGTCGCTTAATGAATGAAGCGGTAGCTCGCTACCTTTTATTCAGAAAATATGGTAGAAAAGATTATTTACCATATTTACTGCAAATGAATGAGACAATCAATGATTAAGATTGAACGTTTGATCTTTAATTTGTTGCTGTGCCCTGCACCTGACTTGAACTCTTAGAGAAAGAGAGAGAGAGAGAGAGAGGGGTACCTGTAGCGGCGGTCGTAAGGAGCTATGACATGTTTTCGGAGGCGAGGAAGGGTTTGATCATTCGCAGCTACAAACGCAGTAAGAAGGCCGCTTGAAACTGCAGCTAAGTTCCTGATTTCTGCACTTGATGACACCCTCCTTGACATGGCTTAGTCTTTAGAGAGAGAGAGAGAGAGAGAGGTGTTTATAGCTTCAATTGCATAATCCTGTGGAGAGAAAGGGGGGGGGGAGAGTTTTATATATATAACTCCAAATACATAATAATCCTGGCACATTAAATTAATACTAATAATTAACAATATAAAAGTACTCAAACCAATCCAAAAGCTTATAGACAAAAGATAATACACTCTACATTATTTATATATATAGGTCCAATTCTTTTCAATATTCAACATGAAACTATTATATATAAATCATCGAAAACTAGATAGTAACAGAGCCCGTTTGCTATTGATAGTATTCTAGCTCAATTTTATATATATATATATATATATAGAGAGAGAGAGAGAGAGAGAGAGAGGGAGAGTTAAGCTAGAATACTCTTAAAAACACCAAGGGGTGGTGCTTTTGAGTTTTTAACCATTAAATGGAGAGATGCAGGGTTGAGATTATGGTGATAGGTGGAATTGTGTTTGATCTAAGGGGTATTAGTAATTAAGGAATAGATCCAAGGGCTAGAAACTTAGAAGCACCAAGTGATTGTTGCTTCTAAAAGTATTCTAGCTCAATTTTATATATATATATATATATATATATATATATAGAGTGAGGCTACTATGCTTCTGAAAGTACGAAGCCTTCCGTGCTTCTAGATTGTTTTCTATGTTATGACTATCGAATCGTTGATCGGCTCCGTTAAACTTGATCTAGAGTATTTGAAGTACCTACAAAATAAATTATGCGATTTTTCGATATTATTTGCCTAGTGAACGAAGGGGCTCAAAATCAACGGCTAAAAATAAAAATCTTACAAAACGTGATAATATGACATTAAAATTTTAGATCACAGATATTAATCTCATTTTATATAGTGTAAAAAGTTTTCTATCAAAATTTTACGTGATTTGAATATTTCTACACCGTTAAACTTGCAAACGGCTCACTATGGCCATTAAAATTATTGATTTTGAACCTTTTCAATCACTAGGCAAATGATATCGAAAAATCATAAAATTTATTTTCTAGATACTTCAAATACTCTAGATCAAGTTTAACGAAACCGATCGACGATTCGAAAGTCGCAACATCAAAAACGACCTGAAAGCACGAAAGGCTCCATATTTCCAAAAGCACAGTAGCCTCACACACACACACACTATATATATATATACATAGTAGCCTCACACACACACACACTATATATATATATATATATATAGAGAGAGAGAGAGAGAGAGAGAGAGAGAAAGAGAGAGAGAGTGTCCAGCTATTATACTATTCTTGGTACTATCGAGTTTTTTGCCATTAGATCTATCCTTTAATTATTTTCATCCGCATACTATTCAACCAACTACCCACTCAACTCTAGAAGTTAATTAATTATTAATAAAATTTAATTAGAGAAAACAATTTTAAAACTAATTTTACCCAAAGACCTAGCGCAAGCTCACATTTAAATAAAAAAAAAGAAACATCATATGGTGGGTGCTTCAAATACCAATAACACAAATAATAAAAAGATTAATGCTTAATATACGTACCGGCCAATATATTCACTGGTATATGCTGATCTGTGTTGTACAAACTAATTTATGTGTAAAACATCAAAAAGCTAACACACAAAAGCTTTTGAGGAAATTTTAGATATACCAATAGCAACGACACACTAAAAAATTATAAAATTTTGAGATCTTTTGATCACTAGCCAAATGATATCGAAAAATTATAAAATTTAGTTTTCAAATATTTTTAATAGTGTAAATCAAATCTAACAAAACCGATCGTCGATTTAGAAGCCGCATCATTGNCTCTACATTGATGCGAATATAAACTCAAGTGGTCATTAATTACTGATTAAAAAAATAAATAAAAGTCCGGATGGCAAATGTTTAATTTTCAAAGTTTAGGTGGTGCATGTAACAAAATATTAAATATTAGGGCAAACTTCAAATACCACCCCTGTGGTTTCGCACTTTTTCACTTATACCCTGTGGTTTAAATGTATCAATTTAATACCCCGTGGTTTTATTTTTCTTTTTTCGTCAGCTCCTCCATAAAATTTCGTTAAATTATATACAAAAAACTTCAGATACCCTATTTAGGTTTATCGAATATTCACTTTAGTGCCTTTTAGTTTTAATTTTAAGACTGATTTAACGAAAAAAAAAAATAGTAGAAGGGATAATAAAAAAATAAAATAAAGCCACGGGGTACTAAATCGATACATTTTAAACCACAAGGTACTAAAAAAAATAGTGTGAAACTATAGGGGTGGTATTTGAAGTTTTTTTAAAATATTAAACTACTAACAGCTTTAGTTTTCAGAGAGAAGCGTTCGCTTCCCTTGCTCTTGGGTCTATCAAGTTGTAAAGTCGCACAAAAAAATAGAGTGTTAAACATAAATGTTAAAATACTATTTTTTTGAGAGATAGGTAGCACGCTACCCGCTTCGTTTATTTTATTTAGAAATAAACTTAGCGAAAAATGTGAATCAACTAAGATTCGAACTTGGGTCTCGGATATCAACCACCAAACCCTTTGCCACTTGCTCTAGAGACAGTCAGTATCAATTTTCTAGTTTCAAAAGCAAAATATTTGGTTTAAGAGTTTTGAATCGTAGTAGGATGCTGGTTTTTTTTTTTTTTTTTCTTGCACAAGCCATAGTTGACTTGGGCCAAAGAAACCTCTTTTTTCTTGGCATATATTGATTGCTGGTCTCGGACTTTTTACGTCTAAAACAGAGAAAATAAATTTAAGAAAAAAAAAAAGAGCTTGATAAAAAGAGTAATAAAAAGTATAGTGATATTTTTTTAAACACCAAACTACATAGAAAAGCATAAAAATAAAATTGGCTAAATAACAAAAAATTTCTCAGTCAATATCCCTTTTCTCACTTTCCCCTCTGTCATTCAAAAATCTATATTTTGATTTCTTAAGAAATAAAAAATGTTCACTTTGACCCTGCCGTCAGTACGTGTTCCGTTAGGGTTTCATTTATATTCTATTTTTTATACTCAAAATATTTCTGAAATTCTTATCCTTTCTCGCCCTCCGCCATGCCGCCTCGCCCTCGCCCACCTCGATCTCTATCCATGCCCACCCAAACGTCCTCGCCTATCTCCGCCGCCTCATCCTCATCCATCTCTCCATTCACGCCCACCCGAAGGAGATGAGAAACAATTTCGTTATTTTGTCACAATGTATCCCTCTTGATCATTTTTCATTCTTAATTAGGTTTCGTTTGGTTCGGAATTAAGTAAAAACTAGTTATCTCAGGGATAAGATTAAGTTCAGGGTTAAGATAGGGTTAGAGTAATTTTGTGTTTGGTTGAGAATTAGGTTTAGTCCAGATATAAGTAAAATAGTGTTTGGTTGGAGTAGGTTGAATAAGAAAATAATGAGTTGTTGTAAATAGAAAATAATAAATTTATCCCAATTTTTATATTTGAATTTAAATTTATTGTTTTATATTTAAAATTTTAAATTTAACTAGATAACTTTTAAAAATATAAATATATATTNCTATATATATATATATATATATATATATAATTGAGCTAGAATACTTTTACAAGTATTACCGCCATGATGCTATTAGGTTTTTAGCCATTGGATCTACTCCTTGATTACTAATAGCCCTTGGATCAAACACTATTCCACCTACCACCACCTATCACCATCATCTCAACCTCACATCTCTCCATCCAATGGCTAAAAACTCAAAAGCACCACTCTCATAATACTTTTACAAGTATTCTATATAGCTCAACTCTCTCTCTCTCTCTCTCTCTCTCTCTCTATATATATATATATATAACGATTTATTGCACCACAATCAATAAATTTTTGCCAATTTACAGATAACAACTCAACTTTATAAATGTTATATTTGTAATCCAAACTTTTCAAGCTTTTCACAATCAACTATCTAGATTTGTATTTAATCAATATGAAGTGACGTAACATTAGTGAAATGGTCAAAATATAAAAAAAAAATGTAAGCTAGTCTCCATTATATATAGAAAAACCTTTTGAACATCGCGATTCAATTTTATAGTAAAAAAAAAATTTCTCTTTTATTATTGAACTTTTAAAAGTAAAATGTAATAACTAGAGAAATTCTTAGCATCAACAAGACCCGTATATTTCACAAGTATGTGTTATTTATTCTTTCTTGCTTATTTAGCTAATATTAATTAATGACTCTACATTGATGCGAATATAAACTCAAGTGGTAATTAATTACTGATTAAAAAAATAAATAAAAGTCCGGATGGCAAATGTTTAATTTTCAAAGTTTAGGTGGTGCATGTAACAAAATATTAAATTTTAGGGCAAACTTCAAATATCACCCCAATGATTTCGCACTTTTTCACTTATACCCTGTGGTTTAAATGTATCAATTTAATAACCGGTGGTTTCATTTTTCTTTTTTCGTCAGCTCCTCTGTAAAATTTCGTTAAATTATATACAAAAAACTTCAGATACCCCATTTAGGTTTATCGAATATTCACTTTAGTACATTTTAGTTTTAATTTTAAGACTGATTTAACGAAAAAAAAAATAGTAGAAGGGATAATAAAAAATAAAATAAAGCCACGGGGTACTAAATCGATACATTTTAAACCACAAAGTACTAAAAAAAATAGTGTGAAACTATAGCGGTGGTATTTGAAGTTTTTTTAAAATATTAAACTACTAACAGCTTTAGTTTTCAGAGAGAAGCATTCGCTTTCCTGGCTCTTGGGTCTATCAAGTTGTAAAGTCGCACAAAAAAACAGTGTTAAACATAAATGTGAAAATACTATTTTTTTGAGAGATAGGTAGCACGCTATCTGATTCGTTTATTTTATTTAGAAATAAACTAAATGTGAATCAACTAGGATTCAAACTTGGGTCTCGGATATCAACTATCAAGCCCTTTGCCAATTGCTCTAGGGACAGTCGGTATCACTCTTCTAGTTTCAAAAGTAAAATATTTGGTTTAAGAGTTTTGAATTGTAGTAGGATGCTTTTTTTTTTTTTTTTTTTTTTTCGAATTACTCATGTAATACTTTGCACAAGCCATAGTTGACTTGGGCCAAAGAAACCTCTTTTTTCTTGGCATGTATTGATTGCCGGGCTCGGACTTTTTACGTCTAAAACAGAGAAAATAAATTTAAGAAAAAAAAAAAGAGCTTGATAAAAAGAGTAATAAAAAGTATAGTGATATTTTTTTAAACACCAAACTACATAGAAAAGCATAAAAATAAAATTGGCTAAATAACAAAAAATTTCTCAGTCAATATCCCTTTTCTCACTTTCCCCTCTGTCATTCAAAAACCTATATTTTGCTCTCTTAAAAAATAAAAAATGTTCACTTTGACCCCGCCGTCAGTACGTGTTCCGTTAGGGTTTCATTTATATTCTATTTTTTATACCCAAAATATTTCAGAAATTCTTATCCTTTCTTGCCCTCCGCCATGCCGCCTCGCCCTCGCCCACCCCGATCTCTGTCCATGCCCACCCAAACGCCCTCGCCTATCTCCGCCGCCTCATCCTCGTCCACCTCTCCATTCACGCCCACCCTGAAGAAGATGAGAAACAATTTGGTTATTTTGTCACAATGTACCCCTCTTGATCATTTTTCATTTCTTAATTCGTTTGCTTCGGGATTAAGTAAGAACTAGTTATTCCAGGGATAAGGTTAAGTTCAGGGTTAAGATAAGGTTAAAGTAATTTTGTGTTTGGTTGAGAATTGGGTTTAGTCCAGGTATAAGTAAAATAGTGTTTGGTTGGACTAGGTTGAATAAAAAGGATAGTGAGTTGTTATAAATAGAAAAATAATAAATTTATCCCAATTTTTATATTTTGAATTTAAATTTATTGTTTTATATTTAAAATTTTAAATTTAACTAGATAACTTTTAAAAATATAAATATATATTTTAAGATTACAAATTATAAATTTTTAAAATGTCAAGTATAAAATATTAAATTTAAAATTTGAATAATTATAAATAATAATTTAAAATTTATAATTTAAAAATATAAATATTAATTATAAGATTATAAATTAAACATTTTAAAAATTTCAAATATAAAATATCAAATTTAAAATTTAAATAATAAAATTTAAATTTTAAAATTTTAAAATTAAAAATTAAAAATATTAATTTTTTGGTTACGAATTATAAATTTTTAAAATTTGTAATTTAAAATTATATTTTAAATTGAATTGGGGTGGGATTAACTTTAATCCCACACCAATTCTATGGTGGGGTGGAGTTTGTTAACCCTACCCCATTGTTTGTTAACCCCACCCCAAATGGGTTATCCTAATTAAAAAATAGTATTTGGGGTTAAAGGGGCTTTAACCCGCTTATACCTCCACTTTAACCCCCAACCAAACACCAGCTAAGGGGATAAAGTATGGGTTTTAAATGACAGGGGAGAAAAGTGAAAAGACGGTTTCTATAATTTAGCCAAAAAAATTTTACCGTTTGGTTCGGGGTTAAGGAAAAATTAGTTATTCTGGTTAGAGTATTTTTGTGTTTGGTTGGGGGTTGGAGTTAGTCCAGGATAGTAAAAAATAGTGTTTGGTTGGAGTAGCTGGGATAAGAAGAATAGTAGGTTATTATGAATAGAAAATAGTGTTTGGTTGGGGTTTGGTGGGGTTAGGTGGGGTTAGCTAATCCGGGATAACCCATTTGAGGTGGGGTTAGCTAATCCGAAATAACCCATTTGAGGTGGAGTTAGCTAATCCCACCCATTTTTAGAAATGTGGGTCATTCCACCCCTTAACCCCTTTTTTTTCTCGAGTCCGGCCCAACTAGGCTTCTTGTAGAACAAACAAGATTCGGCCTACAACCCAATACGTATGTAATTATAGTCGAATTTTCGGGCCTTTTTAACGGATCTAACCCGTTAAGATCAGTGTTCTTAGAACCGACCCGGCTATCATCGAACCACCTTTTTTATTGCACATATATTATAGTGTTAAAAGTGTATGAAACAACCATTGTTGGATAACAACTTAAGATATCAAAGAATTAATAATATTTTAAATACTTACATTTAACATTTTTTTTTCTTATATTTGAGCTTGAGAATTTTTAATAAGCCGACGGATTCGAGCTGAGAATCTACTATTCTAACATTACATTAAAATGTTGTGAACAATTATTCGTCTTCAATAGCTTAAGCTGCAAAAAAAAAGATATTTTTATTACTTAATTATATCCACTATATAGTTCATGTAAATTATACAAGATATAATATCAAAATTCCAAAATTATTTTTATTTCCTAATAGGTTGGACTCAATTTTTTGTTAAATTTATCTTAATCTGCTATCAATTAAATGCAAAAGTTTTCCTCTAATAATTGTGTTCAAAAGTGATCAATTCTCTCCTAAATATAATATTAATTTCTTTCCCGTTCACTCTTTTATTAAATTCTAGATTATGGTAATATTTGGAGCACTGTTATGTAATTCGGCTGCTTAATTACTTGTTTATATCATCTTTTATAGAAATTAATATATGTGAGGAAAAAAAAAATTCTGATTAGGATTAAATGGTTTCAAGTTTAAATTTTCAATATATTTAATTCTTGCATGCATGTGTAATTTTTATGCTCTTATTTTATTTCACTCCAAAATAAATATTCTAGGCTAGCTGTTTCGTTGGGGTCGTTACTTTTTTCTTTTTTAGAGTAATTGGTATCTTTTTTTCTTTTTGGCCAATTTGCATAAAAAATTCACAAATTTTCAGCTTTTGCAAAATTAGGTCACTATTTTGAATTTTACAGATTTAATCCGAATTTTCAGGACACTGACCAAAATACTCTTATTCTCTTTTTTCTCTCTTTTTTTTTACGCTTTTTTTTTTCTCTCCGGCTCTCGATCTGTTGGGGGAAACCGCAACAAAAAATTCGATTGTGATTAAAATCTAACTAATTTGTGATAAAATTAATAAATGTAACTTACAGACAATCGCTAAATCCAAATAAATTTTTTAGTTGATCCGGAAGCATGCGAGGCGCTGCCTTAAGACGTATTTCCGTCCTTCGTGCGGGATTAATCGAAAATACCATCCCAAGGCATGATCGAAATTTCTCCTCCTACAAATACAAACGTGGAAGAGGTTAACGGAGACTCTTTCAACATTCGATGATAAAAAGATCAAACAAAATAAAATAAAAATTTAAATAAAGTTTCTCCTTTTTTTTCACTTGGCTCCCTCTCAGCAATGTTCATCATAGATGAGCAGTGCAATCCAACGTATATATAATGGAGAGAGAATGGAACGTTGGAAATCCAATGTTCCCAACATTCCACTTAATTCATGTCTTTATGTGGTATAAAGAAGGAATAAATTAAATTTAGTCCATCCAATTAATTAACATAATAAACAAAGAATAATTATAAAATTAAATGATATTTGGAGATTTTGGATTTTTCACCAAGACTCTCCGCCTTCGCCTCCGCCTCCGCCTGGTATGATAGTACCACTGCTGTAATTCGCACCCGTTGCTCTCCAGCGAGGACGACGCAGACGCCATCGCCCGAAGCGGAGGCGTGGGCGTGGCGTCTGGGTCGGTGATGTTGATGTTATTGACGTTGGTGCTGAGGCTGGGGTTGAGGGAGGCAGTGACAGGAGGGATTTCGAAAGCGAGCAAGGGAGGGTATGCAGCAGCAGGCCAGCAGCGACCACCACCTCCACCAGCCGACCCTTCTCCGGCAGCCCCCTCCTCGCCGCCGTCGCCTCCACCTCCGCCTCGAGCGCTACTGCCGTCACCGCCGCCTCGAGCGCCGCCGGCGGATGGAGTGGTGGTCGGAGGCGGCGAGGACGAGGGACGTGGGCTATGAGGAGGACCAGGGGAGCTTTTTCGAAATGGTATTTACACAATTTTACACAATTTTACACCATTTTGGAAAAGCTCATTTAGCTAGATTAGATGTTTTGAACTCCCACCATTTATACCATTTAAATGTTGTAAAATGGTGTAAATAGTGTAAAATGCTGACCTTCCCCATCCCAATGCCGTGGAGGGCGTAGGCGATGGGCCGTGCGATCTAGGGCTTACGCCGGATGCCTTGGGGTCGGACCGCGGCCGCAGACCCCGCCGGCGCCGCCTCGGAGGCGGAGAGTCGGAGAGAAAAACAAGGCGTAAAAAAAGGAAGAGAGAGAAAAGAGAATAAAAGTAGGCCAATTTGCATAAAAAATCCACTTATTTTGGGCTTNATAGAGAGAAAAAAATAAGAATATTTTAGTTAGTGTCCTAAAAATTCGAATCGAATCTGCAAAATTCAAAATAGTAATCTAATTTTACAAAAGCTGAAAACTTGTGAAAAGTTAAATTGAGAAAAGCATTTTTATGATGGTCACAATGAGTAAATCAAACCAAACCAAATCAAAACCAAAACAAAAACCAAGCCATTCAATTCACTTTAACTTGGATCTGCTTTAACTAAACATCACTGTTTCCACATCACCAAAAGTAAACCTTGAGATTAATTTTTGAAAATAATAATAAGAGCAAATTGCAAGTTGGGTCCTTAGACTATCAGTACGGTGACACTTTTGCCTTCAAACTTTAATCTACTATAATTCCTACTTAAATTTTCAGAATTGTTGCAATTTATAATCAAATCTTATAAACCAATTTGATAGACTAATGCTAATGCATAGTTGATATAAAAGTAATACAATGTCTTAATAATTGCCACAGTAATTTATTAATATTTAGTCAACTAAATTAGGTTGCAGGACTTGATTGCAGTATTTCCAAAAATCCAAATCGAATAATACAATAAGAGGCAATACAATTGGCACACTCCAAAATAAAATATGCATCGATCTTATACCCTCTCCATCCAACGACTAATATTTATTTAAATTTTTATAAATCTTAGAATAAAAAGGATAAGATCTACACACTTTTTTGAGTTATACAAGTAAAATTTCTCATAATAATTATAATAAGTAACCAGTCAACGGTTTATATTAGCCATTACTCTATCTCCTCACATGCAAGAAAAAAAATCAAAAGAAAAAAATAATGTAGAAAATTCTCCTGAACTTTAGCACTTTTTTGCATTAGATTTATAAAATTTTTATTTCTTAATTAGACTCCATTAATGGACCCTCTCTCCGTTCAAATGAAATTACTAATTATGCATCCATTTTAGCCGTATGTTTTGGATATAAAATCGTGTAAATATTTAAAATAGAAATAATTTTTTTTCTATTCTAATGCATAAAAATGAAAATAAAATTAAGACACATTAACAGTTAATAAAATTTTTCTCTTAACCAAGTATATAAGAACTCAATAAAAAGTTTAAAGTTGAGGGACCTTATTTCTTTTTTAAAAAAAGGGTAAGGGGCTTATTTCAAAATTGCCTGTAGTTGTGGGGGTTTCCATATATTTTGATATAAGGACGATACAATATTGTAATTTTATATATTAATTGTGAAGTTATTATATTATACTACAACATATATTCGTTAACAACAAGTAATTAAATTCAGAAGTTTTTTAGCTCTTTTTTGTTTTTACAATAAATTAATTCACAGTATTTTTGAGATATTTTTATTTTTTTTGATACTTCAAAAAAGCACCTAATTAAATGCTCCTTTATAATTAAACATAATTTTTTTTATTAAACTAGTAAAAAAATATTTTGATACTATAAAATTATATAGTTTCCAAACGGGTCCTAAGTATTACAATTAAAAAACCACACCCAATGCATGTCCTTAATTGTATACATTGATCACAAATCTCACCCTATTTAATTAATTAAACGGCAATTTATATCCTCATTAACTACAATTTATTTATTATAGCATCTGCAGCATATATACCTCATTGATCACGCGGTTGGAACCCAACTAATTGTACCAATTTGTCACCTAAATGCGATATTATTATTAATCAAAATGGATATAGTTAATATAGTAGTAGCAGCCGTAGACGTAATAAAAATAATTTTAAGTACTATAAGTATACTCCAAAAGTCAAATATAATAACACATCACATTTGCTTCGTTGCATGTGAGGAATCACGTAATTTGCGTTGTAACACAATTAAAATATCATATCTACACTAAAAGTTTTTTTTTTTTTTTTTTTTTGAGAGAGAGAGAAGTATCCACATTCTGAGTATATATTTGGGAAAACTTCAAATACCCCCTTGTGGTTTCTCTTTTTCTGACTTTAGTACCTTATGGTTTAAAGTGTATTAAGTTAGTACCATATAATTTTGCACTTTTTCACTTTAGTACCCTGTAGTTTAAAGTGTATCAAGTTAGTACCATGTGGTTTCGCACTTTATCACTTTAGTACCCTGTGGTTTAAAAATCACAGGGTACCAACTTGATACAAAAATAAAATCACATGATACTAACTTGATACAAAAATAAGAACTAGGCTGAAATACTATTAATAGCACCAATGACTTGGTGCTATTAAGTTGTATACCATCGGATTAAAAAATGTGCGGTTAGGATGATGTGGGCCCTCTAGGGTTGAGTGGGTGGTTGGTTGAATAGTATAATCTAACAGTTGAAAATGATAAAAGAGGTAAATCTAACGGTAGAAAATTTGATAGTACCAAATACTTTGTGCTATTGATAGTATCCCAGCTGGACTCACAAAAATAAAACCATAGAGTACTAACTTGATACACTTTAAACCACAAGTTACTAAAGTGATAAAGTGAGAAACCACAAAATACTAAAGTGATAAAGTGAGAAACCATATGGTACAAACTTAATACACTTTAAATCACAAGTTACTTAAATAAAAAAATGTGAAACCACATGGAGTTTTTTAAAGTTTTCCCTATATATTTTGTGGTCACCTCTGTCTACGGCGACCTTTAAGTTAAAGTGGGGCCCTCTAAAAACAAACTACCGAATAATTAGAAATTAATATTAATTAAGTCATTTTAATGTGGAGATTTATTAATTACAAATATTATTGAAACTAATATATATATATAGAGAGAGAGAGAGTTGAGCTAGAATATTATTGATAGCAAACGAGTTCCGTTGCCACCTATTTGTTTTCGATGATGGAGCTTTCAAATCGACGATCGGCGCCGTTAAATATGATCCATACCGCTTAAAATGTTTAGAAATTAAATTTTATATATTTTCAATATTGTTCTCCTATCCATCGAATAGACACAAAAATAAACGGCTGAAAATGAATATTCTTTAGAAAATGATGATAGGAGTCTTGTAATCAAGATTAAGAGTATAAATCTCGTTTTAAATAGTTTAAAAAAATTTCTAACAAAAATTTAATTAATTTGGATATCTTTACACCATTAAACGAGAAAACGTCTCGTATCGACCATTAAAATTACAAATTTTGAAACCCTTTGATCATTAGGCAAATTATGTCGAAAAGATTTAAAATTTGATTTCCAAACACTTCAAGTGATATAAATTATATTTAACGATGCCGATCGTCGATTTGGAGACTCAATCACCGAAAACAAATGGGTGGCAATAGAGCCTGTTTGCTATCGATAGTATTCTAACTCAACTCTCGCTCTCTCTCTCTGTATATATATATATATAAATGAACTGAAATATGGATTGTTGATTTCTAATTTTGAACATTTTTGAACAAATCTGAAATTTTATCAAATTAAAATAAACAAGAACCGACAGTCTCTAACAGAAGCAAGAGAATGATATTCGAGGTGCAAAATTCAAAATCTAATTGCTTAAAATAAATAAATAACTATATATATATATATATATATATCGAACGAAACATGAACCAAATTCAATAAATTATATCTATTAATATTAAAATCAGCTCTGTCAGTAACATCACCGAGTATACAATTTCGTAACGAATCGGGGCGCGTTCGACGCCGCCGTCACAGCCGCACCGCCGCCGCCGCCGCCGCAGCCTTTGTCCTCGTCCGTCGCCGCCGCCGCCGCTGCTCCGTCCCGGCATCCGCCGACACCGCGGGGTCCCGGGGACGGCGGAAACTAACGGTCAGATCCGTAAACGCCGTTAGGATGTACTTGTGCACGCTCTTGTCGTTCAGCTCCAGGTAGCAGAAGAGGAGCTCCTCCATGAAGTCCCAATCCAACGGCTGCGACGCGTCCACGCGGCGCGCGTCCACCATCTCCCGCATGGACCGGCGAAAGTCCTCGTACGGGTCCTTCGAGAACGTCACCACCGCCGCCGCCGCCGCCGCCGCCACGTCATCCTCTCCCCCCTCCGCCGCTGACGTGTCCTCCTCCGACGACGACGACGACGTCGACGCCGACGTGGCCGGCCCGGCCCGGTCCAGCATGATCGAGTTCGACGTCGTGGCGGGGGACACGAAGAACCGGTCCGAGGACCGGACCGGCCCCGGCTCGGGGTCGAACCGGGGGGGCGGCGAGGCGGCGGCGTCGGTGACGTCACTCGGGTCGCGGATGTAGAGGGAGTGGAAGTTCTCGTGCAGGAACCGGTCCACGTCGGACAGCGTGGCGCCGTGAGCGGCGGCGGCGGCGTCGGCGGCGTCGTCGTCGTTGTGTCGGCTAACGGCGAAGGACGGCGTCTTGGGGTACTTGCAGGCGGAGAGGAGCCAACTGGTGGTGGAGTACTGCGGGTTAACGGGTTTGTCAGCGGTCCTCCTTCTGGCCCGGAATTGGATGCGGATGTTGATGTTGGGGACCGATCTCCTCAGCTTCTTCGACAAGTAGAGCTGCAGCTTCTTACTCCTCCTCCCCATGCTGTTCATGTTAATGCCAACGCTCTTAATCACGTCACCACCGAGAAGCGCTTCAATTCTCCCAGAAGCGCTTTTCCTATATATTCTCTCTTCTCCTTCTCTCACTCATATCATACATCTTGTATATATATATTTTAATGTAATTTTCCAAATTTGTCTTAGCAAATTTTGCTATTAAATGTGAGTGGGGGTAAATTAGATATGAGATGCTTAGATATGAGTTAGATGTGAAGTTGTGGAGTTTTTATATATATGTATATGTATATATACACGGAGTTAATTAATTAATGGCGAGGAAAGTTACGTGGATTTAATGGGGGTTGGGTACACTGATATTGGGATCTGATTAAAAGTGATTTTAGGAAACGTTCTCTTATATTAATTAAGGAGTTGCCTTAATGACTACTTATGTTGATTCTATGATCACAAGTTACAAAAACTAACTTCCTAATTAATTAATTAATTAATTAACAAGTTACAAAACCCAATTTCTTTCCTTTCTCTCCATCCAAAATGTGAACAATTTCCTAATTATTTCAATCAATCAACTAAGAAGTTGTTCGGTTCCTCAGAAAGTGCGAAAAATAATTTAAAAAATAATTCCGTGAATCTTTTTTTTTGCAATTTTTTGTTCGTTTGAATAAAAAATAATAGATTTTTTAGAAAAGCTTTTTTCGAAGTTTTATAGGAAAGTAGTGTTTTTATTTTAAAAAAATTCTGAAAAATAAAAATACTAGTCTTCTATGAAATTTGGAAAAAAAAAATTCCCAAAAAAAGCTTTTTTTTTTAGATCTAAACCGGCAAAAAAAAATTAAAAAAAAATTTCTATTAACATTTTTAGTCATTTGTAAACGATGAAACAAATATTCATTAATTGCTCAAGTATTAAAAAGAGAATATTTTTGACTAAAATTTTATAAATAACTATAATCAAGTTTTACGGTCTAATTTAATTGAATAGATTTGAATATTTCGCAGATATACTAGTGATCGATGGGGCAATTCAGTAAGCACCACGTCATCTATCACCAAACTATCACATTATCAATATATCTTCTTTTAACAAACTAAATTGGATTGCGAAATTTAACTATAACAGTTTAGAATGTTTTGGGCAAAATTTGCAACAAATTAAAGTTTAAATACTAAAAATACAATTCATTCTTTTTAGAAAGATACAGCACATTTTTCTCAGTAAAGAAAAAAAAAAATCTGTTCACAAAATACACAACGAGATACAAAATTTTACGGGGACAGTCCCCATATTCAGACGACCCCATTCATTGAGAACTATATTTTGAGATTCATCCCATGCAGTTTATACGACGAACGGTGGATAAGACTGTCTCATTTGGGGGGAATATCCCCACAAAATTTTAGTTTGGCATACCAATAAGATATTGTGACCTCAACCTTGCATTAATTCATATGCTTTAATAAAGCAAATGCATGTGAAGATTGATTGCGTTTTAAATACGAAGAGATCGTTCTTTCGGTTAAATGGAGCTGTCTGATTAAGATCGGACGGCTGCTAGAGTCCCATGCGTGTTCCCCACCCTTTTTTTTTTTTTTTGCGTGTAGGCTAGTGCATTTTTATTTTGCCACTTTATAGTTCAAAATATTACAGTTAATTAATTATACTATCGTTTTATTTTTATTTTAACAAAAAATTAACCTACCTAAATAGAATAGTAAATTAAACACAATTAGAAAAAAAAAAAAAAGGAAAAACACTGGAGAAGCTAGTCTTGGAGAGTTATGAAAATTTTCCTAAGACGATATATAGCAACTGCTCTAAAACTTTTATTTCTTTCTTCAAAATTATTTGAATCACATTCTCTAAAGAANACAAAAATATTTCCTCAAAAAAAAAAAAAAAAACAAACTATATGGTAGTTAAATATAATTTTTTGAATCATGGGGTGGAAAAATAAAAATGTCCTATATTGCAAAGTATTTCAGTGCCACTTTTTTGAACCACTGGATGACAAAGTAAAAATACACTGTGGGGAAATTGAGAATTTTTTTTTTTTTAGAAAAATGGAGAAAAACATTCTAAACTTTATTATTTTTGGAAACAAAACTTTAATATTACTAATTAGACTCTCTAAATATTATCAAATAATTTAACTGGTTCTGTTCTCAGCATAAGTTAAGTAATTAAGTAGTCATCTTGATCGCTTGTATTGTATATAATCTTGCATAGTTTAAAACACAGACAAATTTATTTTTTTCTATTCTAACTCATAATAAAGAATAATAAAATTTAAAGATATATTCATCCTATTCTTCGATTCGGTACTTGGTCATGCATATTTTGAAATTATATATACAAAATTATTTGAAAAATATATGATTAAATCAGTTGTTTAATAAGTAAGTTGGGCTGAGGAGCGAGATTAAATGTTCAGGGGATTGTTTGTAAAAGTTTTAATATTTAGTGTGAAACAACACGGTGTTTAAACATTTTTATATTTAACACTCCCCTCACGTCCTCGAAACTTTTTAATCGGCCCATGACGTGGGCTTGAATTAAATGGGAGGAAATTAATATGCTAGGAGCCTGGCGTGACTCGAACTCAGAACTTCCTGCTCTGATACCATACGAAACAACCGTTGTACTCTAAAAAGTTAAGCTTTTAGATAACGGTGTTTAAACATTTTTATATTTAACATTTAGGAGTCCTTTTACATTTGTTTTTTCGTTTTAAGCATTTTCCTTTTATTTATCAATGCTATCCATAGGCCCTACGTGTAAGTGTAAACTTTAGCTCTTTTTTTCCTTTTTTTTTTTTTTACTTATCTCATCATTTGTTTTTTTTTTTAAAACAAAACGTAAAAGGGGTTTTTTACCATTAGTATTTTTTTTTATTCTTTTTGGTGGAAATTTATGGAGAACCCCTCAACAAGAGGCCATTTTTTAAAAAGGGTCTTAAACTTTATTTTATTTTCTTGACACCCACTAAACTTGCAACTATTTTGGTTTGGATTATTCTAATGAGCTGAATGGAGAATTTCAAGATTTCGTTAAAATTAATTCCTTTTTTCACTTTTCCGCTGAAAAAATAGTGGATTTTGTTATTTTTTAATGGTTGATCGCTAACAAAGTTACTAATTTTTACGTTCTCTAGTTAATTAACTAGAAAAACTCAAATCAAATTGATTAAAGATAGAGAGAGTGCCATTAAAAAATGTACTAATAATTTTAACTTTTCTCCTTTTTTTCACATTAAGACCACCTACAATTTAATGAGAAAAATATTCTCATAACATGTTTATCCCAGGAATAACGGCTATGGTAAAATTGTACTATCACCTATATAGGCTATTATTATTATTATTATTATTATTAATTTTCATTATTATACCTAACTACAAACAATGAGGGCAATAAAATAAACCAAAAAAAATTAGGACATAATTTGTGCTATTTTAGGATAGAAATTTCCAAACCAAATCAGCTATTCAATAATTTCGAATGTTTTTCTATAGAAAATTATGTAATATTTACTTACCAAATAAACTACAATAAATATTCTATAAAATTGAATGAAAGAATAATAATAAAACAGATTTAAAATATAAGATTAAAAAATTGAGGCGTTTGGCCTGACCCAACCTGCTCGAGTTGTATTTAGTTACAAACCTTATTCATCTATTCTTATTTTCTTTTCTTTTTTTTAATTCATCAAATGATTTGTAATCATAATTAAAATGATTGAAAAAGAGAGGATCTAAAAAGTGAACGTGCCCAATGAAGAAGAAGAAGAAGAAGAAGAAGAAGAAGAAGAAGAAGAAGAACATTTAGCATGGCCGTACCAAATGCAAACTCGATTACCAAAGTTGTCTATTTCATAGTTAGTTAATTCGGATTCGGCAAAAAATCGGTATGGGTATAATTGTATCACAATTTTTAAATTTGTTAAAAAATACGGTTTAAAAAATAAATCTGTCAATTATTCAGATATGCGATTTATACGAAAATTATGCATTCACCAATTAAAAATTCAAGATGAAAACTAAACTAAATTTTTTTTCTCTAAATTTATGCTACTAGCATACATAATTATAAATTTTTAAAAATATAAAAATAGAGAGCTACAAAATAAAGTAGATTAAGTAAACAAAAAATAATAGCATTTATTGTCGTCTCCATCTTCATTTTTTTTTCGTGATCCACATATTCCAAAAATTTATGAATTTTTTCAATAATTCGCGAATAATTCTGCAATAATTTGCGAACAATTTGAAAAGGGACTTTTATCCAAATATTTTGCGCATTTTTTTGACCGAATAGTTCGGCTTATGCAAATTATTCACGAATAATAAACCTAATCCAAAAATTCGCGTTTTATTTTAATTTTTTGAAAATAAATTGCATACGAACTGTTTTATTTGGATTCTCAATAATTCCCGAATTAACTGACTATGGTTTATTTTAGTGTTCATTCTTTTAGAACATAGTTTAGATGTTTGGATTGAAAACATGTTATGTAACTAGCGAACTATGCATATGTTATTTTTGTTTACTCCACTAGAAATAGCAGAGCCATTGAATGTGAATTTTTGTGAGATTGTAGGGATAGCAAATGCCAAAATAATTGTAGATTTAACATAGATACATAACTATCTAGGGTACAAAAACTAAGGGGTAGAAAATGCAATAACAATTGTACATCCAAGGAAAAGTACATAACTAGCAACTTTGTCAAGGCAACTTCAAAATGTACTCAAAAGTTGCATCTCACTACTCATAACACGGCCTTCCGGTACGACGAACCGATCTTCTTCCTAGGAACGAGGGCGGGATGAGAGAGAACCGGAAGCCCCCAAGGGGACGAGAAGACGATGACCGGACCGACCCCCGCGCCGTAGTCGTCGAGCACCCTCCTCAGGACTAGGGCCGAGGAGAAGTGCCGCCACATCGACGGCTTCTCGATGCAAGAAATTGCGCCACCGCTTGTTCGCTGTCGCTGCTTCCCTTGCATCACTGTCATGTCAGCGGTTTGGTAGTGCAGCCTTTGGTAGCTGCTGTAGTAGTAGCAACAGGAGGAGGAAGAGTGGCCTCTAGAGCATCTTACAAAGATGTCTTTGAAGCCCATTGCCTATGATGTGCTTAGTTTAGGGAGTAAGTGTGAGTAGGGTGTTGATATAGGGTTAGGGGAATGCGGAGGAGAATAATAGAGGGAGCAACATGATGGTGTGATGGGCTAAAGCACATGGGAGTGGGCAACACTCATTGAAGGATAGACATTGAGGGGAAGGAGACAAACATGGCCTGATAGGCTTTGATTCCTTTCCTGTTCCTCACCAATTTGCATGAAAGAGACCATTTGTTTTCCACATAATATATACACATAAACATGCATAGAGAGAGAGAGAGAGAGAGAGAGAGAGAGAGAGAGAGAGAGAAGAGTTTAGAGTGTGATTCCACTTTTTCTACAGATCGGATCTGCTGCAATATATCATGCAAAGTGAATCTTAAAGGTAGAGCATATGATTTTCATGATCCAATCTGACGCGCGAAAAAGTAAAAAAAAAAAAAAAACTTACTACCACAGCTTCAGAAAACACCCTAACTCTCATCTCTCAATATAAACTCAACTATGTAGGTGAGAGCTTCTTATCATAACCTGTTCTCAATACAATAACATTAAACTAATTCACAAAGGAATTAAAAGAAAAAAAAAGAGTGAAGGAAATATTGGTTAGTAATTTGATACACTAAGGTGCATGACCTAAAGACAACTAAGAGGTAGAAGAAACAAGCCCATCACATCGTACTATGTATGTAATGTAATGTAATCATTATTATTGCACATGATAAGAATACGTGGAAGGACAACATAGCTTTTTCCCCATGAGTTTGCTTTGGGCCAGCACATGTGTACTATTCATTGCACTTGCTTCTATTAGAATGCTACCATTAAAAAATAAAATAAAATAAAATGGCCCCACAAATTGAACAACACAATTTAATGAAGAGCCCAAATCCCATGTAAAATAATTTAAATCTAACCATTCACTTGCTTCCATTAGAATGCTACCATTGGAAAAGCAATAAGAGGGTCTCATATATTGAACAAAAATTTTATGAAGAGCCCAAATCCAATCCCATGTGAAATAAGTTAAATCTAACCACTGAACCAAATTTCGAAATAACAATAATTCAAAAAGGGTGGTAGATGTCGTACAATAAAGGTGTGCTTTAGCAGAAGGAGCTCTGCCGTCATTTTCTAAGAACTTGTTTGGCGCCGCTCCTGCCACTGATTTAGGTAGCAACAGCCCCCCAGTAAAGCAGTT
Source organism: Ananas comosus (assembly GCF_001540865.1). NCBI lineage: Eukaryota > Viridiplantae > Streptophyta > Magnoliopsida > Poales > Bromeliaceae > Ananas > Ananas comosus. Next base: position 21,447,612 of record NC_033621.1, on the reverse strand, counting down.
GGTAAAGAAAAAAAAGAAATATTAAAGGAGAAGTTCAAAAATATTTTAAGATAACACTTCTACGAATAGCATGACTCGGACATCGTTATATCCTATAAGCTAAAGAAGAAGAGCTACCCTTCTTGAGATGAATCATGAGGCTTCTACTTGTAGCGAATAAATTATGAAAGCTTCAGTCGAGCATATTTTTGAAGCCAATCCTATATCTGCAGTAATACTGAATCATGATGTCACACATTGATTATTGATTATAATTCATTAAACTATAATGAAGTTTTCTATTATTTCTGCTTTTTATCTTTCCTCTAAAGAGAAATAGATGGTAAGATCCCTAGGAGCAACCCCATAGCACTAGGAAACATAAATAATACACATTTTAATCAGAAATATTCAACATAAAATAGTAGAACAAGAGTGGGCTATGAAGAACACAATGAAAGATTTAAATAATGAAATGGCTAGCGGAAGAGAGAATTGTACATAATATCTATTGATGGGGCAACAATAAAAAAAAAAAAAGTCTACCGACTAAAGGAAAAGAAATGTGTTACTTTCTTGTTTAGGCATGGTATAGCATAACAGAACATAGTAATACATAAAGCACAATTTCTGAATTCACTTGCCTCGAGTATGGACGAAGTACTATTTGAATGAGAACTTCCACACTTCCCTAACATTAGATGAGCCATCAGCAACTTCAGCAAGCAAGCAAGCTTCCATGGCACCTGGAAAAAGAACAAGAGAAATCAGCATAGACTTAGCGTACGCATGCTTCAAAGTTTGTAAAGGAGCTTGTAAAGCATAAAGGGCAGCAAATATATGAGAATTGAATTAAAACGAAAACTCGGTGTAAATTTACAAAATATTTTTTAATGATAAGACGTAAAAATGATACACTGATAAAGCAATGTTTCACCCAATCACTCTTCCCAATAGCATATATACCCTTTATTAGGATACAGGGAACAGAGTGAGTTACCAATTCTAATTTCCTCCCTTATTCTGCTAAATGCAGGATAAAAAGCACGTAATAGTAACATGGGAATTAGTGCTGTTTCCAGCTAACTAATGAAATGTTTGCTATCCCTTTAATGTCCAGTCATCCCCAGAACCATACTTTATCATTACGTCTATCCTCATAATCATTATCACAGATTCACAATTATTCCTAAATTCGAAGACCAATTTGAAATTGGCTTTATTCTTGGCTACTGATGACATGGTTGTATATCCCATGCATAGGAAAAGCTATCCCTGAAAATTTGACTAGAAGAGAAGTCCAGACAATCCTCAAGACAAAAATATCATTAAATAGTACTAAAGAAGTATCACTCACCATCTTCTTCAACCAAGTGTACAAACTGTCTCGTGCCGCCGCCTACTCCAAAATAGTGCTTCTTTCCTGCCATGTATACAACTCCGCGAGGGTAGTGCAGACACTACAATATGCATGCTCACTTCAGATACCCACAAACAAACAACAAATGCAGGAGATTTTGCAGCAACACACACAAAAAAAAAAAAGGGGGACAAAAGAAATTCTAAACTTTGGAAACACTAACCTTCTTGATAAGCACATAGAGGTTACTAAGTGAAGATAATGCATAAACAGTTTCGGCCATCAAAATGAGATCATAGCCATCATATTCCGATCCTAAGGTTTCATCTGTTTCTTTTTGTTGATCAATGTTACCAGAGAGAAGAAGCTTGTGAATTTCACTCCAGTCACCAGCAAAGAAGCGGACAAAGGGGGATACAGATGTATCTTTCATAAGATTTTCTTTTACATTTGGTATGGTTAGATATTTTAGGACCTCAGCATTGAAGTCTTGGAAATGGATGAGAGCTGCACCCTAATGGTTAAGGAACAAAATATTAATAATAATAATAATAATAAAGAAAAGAAAATCCGGTAGTTAAAACAGAAACCCAAACCATACAAATTTGAGCCTATGTAACTCATACCTCACGACCTGTGAAGATACCAGGGAGCCCATGGCCACATCCAAGCTGAAATATAGGAGGAAAGAAACCATAATTAGCCCTTGCAGAAGAGAACTTACAATATCCACTAATAACTTGGCGCAAACATTTTAAATGCAAGCACATTTGAACAATTCACAACCCCCCTCAAATGCAGCATAGATAGGATAAAAAAAATATCTCCCTTATTTTTGAGAAGAGAACTCACTGCTGTTAAGTTCATGAAAGGATGACAATAACTACAAAAAGTTCTCTCACTAAAAAGAAATCTAATATGTCAGAGTAGATATAAAATTCTGTTCACAATTCTTTGATCTGACATTTTGAATCTTTCTAACTTTCCAAAATTGAGACCTGTAACTTGAGGTAAAAGTTAATTCGGAGAAACTGGAACCTTGAACATCACAAGCATTTAACTTTGAGAGAAAATAATCACATTTAATCCTGACGGGAAACTACATTCATCTATGGAGCCTCCTTTTTGTGATTATGCAGCAGCATTTAAAAGAACCCACTAAAAAATTTTCTTTCGTATATGAATTCCTTCTAGTCCCTAATTTTGTTTCACCAGAACTTCATACTCGAGGCCCCTAAACCCTCCCATTTTAAGGAGTATGATTAAGAGAAGTTGTCACATCAGACAGTTTACAGAGAAATAATATACATTATCAAATTACAAATGACTAATCATGTATGATGAAGATATATATGAGCGACTACTTTCAAAAGATTTTAAGGTTTATGAGAGAACTTAATGAACAGAATAGAAATCATAGTACATAAAAATGAGGAACATATGCAAAAACAAGCATAAGCTTTTTAGAATTATAATGTTTAACTGATTTCTGTTAAATCTTTCCTCCCCTCAATACCAAAAAGAGTGAGAAGAGTATTCTGCGCTGCTGCAGGTTCTCTCTCTATCAGCATTTTTCAATACTGCAGATTTGGACAAGACCAATTATTTACTTTCTCATATACCTACTAAAATCCTAAAAAGTTGCCATTGCCAGTATAAACGATGCAAGAGTTTCCTTTTTTTTTTATGAGAAATGAAATAACAATACAACTACTATTAGCAGGAAACCTTGAGTTAGGGCAATAAAACTACATTAACTATTTGTCTATTTATCACACAAGAAATAACAACTAGCAATACATCCCATCTCACAAAGCAGCATTTCCCATTGATTTCCACATGAACTTGATTCGATAAACTGAAACCGACAACTATTACAAATTAAGTCCACACTACAAAAGGATGTAAAATGTCACCTGAGAAGAAGCAGCCCACCTCTAATACTCGCTTTCCTTTCAATACTAGTCGACCTTTCTCAACCTCAGAGTAGACGGTCTTAACTAAATCAAGAGACCCCTCCCACAACTTCAATCCACCTAGTAAGAGAACAATCAACACTTAACATCAACAAGATTGTGCAATCCAACAGTACCTAAAGAAGAAATTAAGCACCAAAAGAGCAATTTTTTCTTCACCTTCATACTTTCCAGGGACCAAATCCGAGTTGGTGACACCAAAAACATCAGATGTATTTACTCTTCCCTGTAATAAATAAAACCAAAGCGACATTTTATCAAACACCTGTAGTACACCTTGTTTTTCTACATTATTAAATAAACATTTTGCGGGAAATGAACCGGATACCTTATAAAGTGTTAAAGATTCGTTAATAACAACAGGATCTGCATTAGATAATGCAATCGGAGGTTCCTACGATTATAAGAACAGGGTCAAATGTGAGATGAGGAGAATTTAATCGCCTATGCAGAGGACACTATTTAGAGCAATTGATGGAATGGTACTAACTATGTACCTCCGAGGGATCGACTTCGACGCACGGAGGAGGAGGCGGCAGCGGCTTCTCGGGGAAGCCGAAAAGCCCTAATCCGAGGTCCGATTGAGTGAGATTGGAAAGGGAGAAGGAAGGGTACGATTCCTGTGAGTAGATAAAAGGTGTTAGCGAGAGAGAGAGAGAGAGAGAGAGAGAGAGAGAGAGAGAGAGAGAAGTACCTTAGGGTTCGTGGTTGAGCTCTTCTCCTCCGCCATGGACGAGCTTCGAAGAAGAAGAAGCAGGGAGAGTACGAAGGCGAAGTTTCGAGCAGAGAAACCCTAGAAACCCTAGAAACATAGAAGGAAGGGCTAGTGTACGGATGGCACCGTATGCGGACGCCAATAGGAGGGCGATCTACCGTCCATCCAGGGTACAGTTAATCTGTACCGTCTAATAATGGACGGTGGAGATTGAACAATGGGTCGTTGGATTCGTGTGCTCGTTTCGTTAAGCCCAAGCCCATAATAGGGGCCCAAAACAAAATGGGCCTCTGAACGGATATTACTATTCTCATTCGTTTTTTTAAAAATATTTTTTAACCCTCGAACATTTACAGGGTTGCATTTTGGTCCTTAATTAGACTTCAAAATTTTCACTATCCTAAGTTCAAGGTGTGTAACCAAAAAACAACTAAGCCCTAATAACTCTACCTGCAAAATGATATGAAAATAAAAATAAAAGAAGCGAGTAGAAATTAAATTTACTGACCGAGAGATTTTGGTGTCATCTTCATGTTTTTGAACGAGCTTCAATTACATTAATGTCAAATAACTGCGATATTCTTTGAACCTATCTAGGCCTTAAAAAATTGGAAGATAATTCAATGATTCAGTCTAATATTTATTCGGTACGATCGTAGAAAATATATCGTCACCGACTCATTACGATATAAGGAATATAATATTATGTACGAAAATAAACATGATATTTTAATCGCAGCACATAACACAATCTCTCCGCAATTCTAAACGGAGCATAACTCCTTATATATCCATCATAATTTTATTTCTAATTTACTTTGGAATTATTGGGATGTAACAACACCCCCATGATGTCCCCTCCTCTTATTTAAATCTTGATGTTTTTGACAGGTCCAATTACACACATAATTTTATTTATTGTGAGATTCTATCTAGAGGTGGTTTGTAATTTAGAGCTTTTGCTTATTTATTGTTTACTACTATTCAAAATTTTTAAATTTGTTTTGAAATTATTATAATACCCGTCAAAAATCCAATCTCATTAATAAGCCCCAGAGAAGATGCGAATATTTGAAAAAATTATAAAATTAATAAGAATATTTTGATATTTCAAAAAAAAAAACAAGGTATTTTTATAATTTTGAAGAACATATTAGATTTGTCCCTATAATTTATTAGGATACAATATAAAGAATCCGGCTATGGTACTTGGTGCTTGTAAATTTTTTACCGTTAGATCTACGCCTTTGATCATTTTTACCCGTTAGATTATACTATTCAACCAACCACCCACTCAATCCTAGGGGGCTCACATCATCCTAACCGCACATCCCTTAATCCAAGAGCCGAAAACTTACAAATACTAATCACTTGGTACTTTTAAAAGCATAGGAACTCAATTCCAATATAAAAATGTGAACTTCTACCTTTGTCACGGCCCTGGAAATAAATCAATGTATTGTGCCCCTAAAGTTTCCTTATGGTAGGGATGCCAACGTACCGAATCCGGGACATATTTTCAAAATTCAAACTCGAATCCGACTACTGAAAATAAAATTCCAATCCGAATCAAAATCCGAACCAGTCAGAGTTTTGAAAGTCTATAACCAAAATCAAACTTGGCAAAAAAAAAAAAAACATCTAAAACCTGGAACGGAACCCAATGACTCAAATCCCAAAGTAATCATTTCTCTTTATCAAAATTTAAAACACATTATATTCAAAACTAAATTTTTGTTAGTGTACAAACTTAAATTTTTATATGATTATATAACAGAAAGCCAATTCAGATTCAGATTCAGATCAAGTATATTTAAAAAAAAAAATCATACGTGAATCCGAATTCATTGGATTTTTATTTTTTATACCAATAATCGAACTCATATTCGTTCAGCATCGGTTAAACCCTCTTCCTTCGGATTCAGATTCGAATTAAATGTCAGGTATCCGTAACCATTGACATTCCCATTTTCAAGTTGCAATCAAGAAATTATCAAGCCTCTTATTAATTGTCATTTTCATTTGATGAAAAATTGGAAAAGGTGCAAGTGGAGATGATTCTTTCATTCTAATCAATTCCTTGGGTGTAATATGGAATTTTTCAAAGAATCTCATTCCCCTAATCAATCACTCAATGGGTATCTTGTTTGAACCACTATTCATAAAAAGTACATTGATGGTGACAAATAGAGAGAGTCCAACCATAAATTGCATTCTTTGTGGAATCCCCTTTAATTGTGCATGAATTTATACTTTGACTAAGACAATGATGATATTCTATAAAATTACAAAGATTAGAAGATGGAAAAGAAAATTGGTAATGCAGGTGACAGCATTGAAAAGTACATAAAATGTCCCCNTCTATAAAATTACAAAGATTAGAAGATGGATAAGAAAATTGGTAATGCAGGTGACAACATTGAAAAGTACATAAAATGACCTTTAACTATATTTCTCCCCCCCTTCAAGAGTAGTTTGTTCTTTTTTTTTTAATAAAAAAATAATAATATAATTTAAGTAGAGTTATTAAAAACTTTAAAAAATTAAATTAAGACTTAAATTCAGGAAAGCTCAACTTAGAAATTTTTTTCTATTGTAATATTAGACTATAATTGGATAAATTATGCAGAAAATTTCGTATTTATTTGGCCTGACATGACATTTATTAGAATTGTTGTTTTACTCTAAGGATGTGTCCTAAACATTCACTTCCGTTATTTGATTCATCGTAACTTTATCTTTGATCAACACTTAAATCCTTCGTAATGTTGTAATTGACTTTAGTTCATCCCAACCCAAAATCACTTATGAAAAAAAAAAAAGTAAAATATTACTCTATCCTCTATGTCTTTATCTTTTATGTTATTTACTTCTTATCAAATAAAAAATTAACATAACTAAAAAAAATTCAGTTTCGCAGCTATACAAACAAATCACTTTGGACGAAACTCTTACTTCCCAATTATTTTCACCCGAACAATAGTTTGCCGAAAATTTTATTTCAATATGAATTTTACCTTTGGCGAAACAGGCATATCCTACTCAGCGTAAGAAAAACCTAGTTACAGGCTAGATGGACCTAGAGCTGTAAACGAGCCGAACACGAGCGAACTGACCTCAGCTCGTATTCGACTCGTTTATTAAACAAGCTGAAAAATCCAGCTCGAACTCGACTCGTTAAAGAAACGAGCCGAAAAAGTCAGATCGTGTTCGAGCTCATTTATTAACGAGCCGAACACGAGCCGACTCACGAACCATAAGCGAAAAGAATTATAAAAGACACCCATAGAAAATAAATTTATGAGACCCTACTTATTTGACATCCCGAATAATAGCAGTAAGATATTGTCAAAATAAAAGGATCTGCAATGGTATTAATTTCCAACACTGTACTCTCTTTTATGTCATCAAAGGCATAAAATCGCTTCAGGGCGTGTTTTCCCTCAAAAAAAAAAAAAAAAGTCCCTTTTATGTCGCGATTAGAAAAGGCAATTGTTACTATTGATTCGACTTTGTTTTGTTTTCTCCGTAGTCCTCTTTCACAACTCGTCGTTTTATAGCGGTTAACTATAGTACTCTATGTTGGCTTAAATGAGCCAACATTCTGTCCTATAACGGGAGGCTATGTGGGCAAAGTCATGTTCGAAATGGTGTGAAGCTGGGTTAGGCCGAGTCATGTTCGAAGTGGCGTGAGGCCAGGTAGGCCGAGTCACAATCGAGACCCGTGAACGCTGTTTCTGTACACTTTAAGTGAATTGGTTGCGTATTTCTAACAGCTCGAGCTTTTGAGATTAATGGTTAGCGCCAACGATCCGACACTCTATTGCAACAATCTTGTCTATTCGATCCGGTAGAGCACACGTCTCTTTCGATCATAATTAAGTAAGTTCAACCTTCGCTATCGAATCGAAAGTTACATGTTATATATCCAAATATCAAAATAGCATCAACGCATGCATGCTGCTCCATTCAGGTGAGTTGGATCAAAGTAGAATGGTGTAAGATGTTCAAACGACTCAGAAGTGGAAAGGAATTGCACGTTATCTATCATTTGACCAGTACTTAATCAATTAAACACAAGTAGATATAATAAGCATATGACTTTAGTAAGTTTTCTTATTTTAAGAGTAATTTTTCTAAGCACGCAAACTCTTTATTTTCTTTGTTAAGTAGATGAGAGTTAGTCAATTAGAGATAAAATTTAGCAAGCACTAGTAAATCAATTCCATAGAAAATGAATCTGTGATGTTTGCTTTTACTCAACTCTTTATGTGTTCACTCAATAGACTGCAAAATATTAGTATATATGGTCTATCAATGATAATTTTGAGGGAAAACTTCAAAAACCCCATCTGTGGTTTCATTTTTTTTCACTTTAGTACCATATAGTTTAAAATGTATCAAGTTAGTACCCTGTGGTTTCTCACTTTATCATTTTAGTACCCTGTGGTTTAAAATGTATCAAGTTAGTACTATGTGGTTTTATTTTTGTATCAAGTTAGTACCCTGTGGTTTTCACAGGATACTAAAGTGATAAAGTACAAAACCACAGTTACTAATTTGATACACTTTAAACCACAGGATACTAAAGTGATAAAGTGAGAATCCACAGGGTACTAACTTGATACATTTTAAACCACATGATACTAAAGTGAAAAAAAGTGAAACCACAAGGGGGGTATTTAAAGTTTTTCCTAATTTTAATTATTATAATAAAAGTGTCAAAATTCCTCCCTCCCTCTCTCTTTTCTGCAACTATTTTTACATTTTTTAAAAAAATAGATTTAATTAAAAATATAAAAATATTAGGCCTCGAATTTGAAATTTTAGTTATCAATCACTAAATCTTTACCACTTAGCGCTAAAAAGCGGTTAGTCTCTTTCTGTAACTAGTAGTGCTTTTTTTCTCATTTATTCAAAAGAAAATTTACTCAATGCCCTTCTAAAGAAATATTTTCACTGATGCCCCATAAAGTTGAAATATCATAAATATCCCTCTATTTTTAAAATTTTTTTAAAACTAGCTTTATATGTAACTTTTCGTCCATGCTGAAGTAAACGGTAAACAAATTTCTATTACACCCCTTGTTCTACTTTTCATCAATGCCCTTTGAAATTTTAACTCATAAATACACTTTAATTATATTTATTAGTGAATTAATTATATTCTTTGAAAAAATATTGAACAAAATACTATAGAAATTCTTTAATTAGATGCTAATAAACAATCTAATAAATTGTTAAAAAAGTCTTTTAAAATCAGCTATAAAAACTCATTTTAAAATACTTATGGAATGTTACGAAAAAATTACGAAACAATTTTAGATAAATGCAGCAATCTTCCCAAACATAAAAAATGTATGGAGCTCTCTCAACAATAAGCTATTTTGAAATAGCTCTTCAATTTTATTAAATATTTTCTCACCCTCTTCTATCTTATTTGCTTTAATTTATTTCAAGCATTAAAATGAGAATTTCATAAATTTAAACAACAATTGTATCAATTTATGATGGCTTTAGTTGGCTATTTTTCTGAAGAATTAGCAGCTTATAGCTAATGAACTATTTAATTTTGACAAATTTGTCAATTATATGGACCAAAAAAAAGTTAAAAATAGTTTACAGTCCTGTTTCAAAATAATCTATATTTGAGGGGTCTTATGCACATTATTTTTATTAGTTAATAGGGAAATAAATGATGGGTATACCACCAGAAGATTCAAAATAAGAGGTAAAATAGAAAATTTCATATTTGATATATTTTATATAATAAAAAATGGGATTAAATCTATATAATTAAACTAAGGAGACTACCGACAAGGGTAAAATTGAAATAAAGTGGATATTTAAAGAGACAATTGCTTACCAATTTTATAAGGGTGTTTGTGGTATTTCTAATCTTTTGAAGGGTATAAATGAAATTATCCCTCTTATTCTATGTACTTTTCCTCCTCTCTCTCTCTCTCTCTCTCTCTCTCTCTCTCTCTCTCTCTCTCTGTACTTGTCCTCTTTCTCAAAAGATTTCTCTCTCTCTCTCTCTCTCTCTCTCTTAATACAAGTGGGGTACATAATTAACAAAAATGTATTGTAATTGAAATAAAGATCTCTTAGAAGAGATTGAGCTTAGAATTGGCTCTAGTACTGTACTATCCAAAAATTTAATATAGTAGAAAATAGCTTAAAATTAGTCTTAACACACCCATCTTTCATTTTAAATCTAATTCTGATAAAGATAGAATATAATAAATGAAAAAAAAAAATTCAGGTTTGAGCTTATCACTCTAGAAGACTAAAAAATCCTTAAATTTATGTCCAGTAGTACATAAGCATTCATTAAGATAATAAAAAAATGGCATTGTAGTCCTCATGCAAGCATAAAATATAACTATAACTAATGCACTTTATTCTACTTTAAATTGTGGACCTCATGGATTCAAAGGAAAAGGAACAAAATCCACATGAAAGCAAAAAAAAGCTGAGATGAGCTTTGATTTTGTAGCATAAAAATAATCTCCTCTCATTGGCTTTTTCTTTTTCAAACTGGGGTGGCAAGTGACTGGTGCAGCTGCAGTCAAAATGGCTTTTGCTTGAAGCTGCTTTTCCTCTTTTGGTTGGATGGTGCACAAGAAGCTTCTAATGCAAAGGAGTGAAGTTTTTTTTTTTTTTTTTTTTTTTTTTTTTTTTTTTTTTTTTTTGAGAGATAGGTAGCACGCTATCCGTTTCGTTTATTTCATTTAGAAATAAACTAAACTAGAAATGTGAATCAACTAGGATTCGAACTTGGGTCTCGGGTACCAACCACCAAACCTTTTGCCACTTGCTCTAGGGACGATCGGTAGGAGTGAAGTGTTTTTATAGAAATATTTTGGTACTATAGTGATTAGTATAATAATACTATAATTTGAATATTAAACATAAATTCAGCTACTATTATTTTAGGAGAACGCACGGAGGCCTTTGTCCTCCTAAGTCGTTTTAGATAATAGGGATTTCGAATCGATGATCGAGACCGTTAACTTTGATTTAGAGTATTTAAAGTGTTTAAAAACTAAATTTTATGAATTTTAAAAATTATTTACGTAATAATCAAAGGATCACAAAAATCGTCCGTTTTTTATGACCTATATGAGTCGTTTGCTTGTTTAACAGCGTAGAACAATCCAAACAGCTTAATTTTTTTATAAAAAATTCTTTATACTATTTAGATAACGTTTGATAACTTCGGTCATGAATTGAAAATGTCTAACGTATCTATTTTCACAAGATTATTCGTTTTTGACTGTTCATTTTTCGACTCTTCAATAAATTTGATAACAAATTTTAAAATGTATGAAATTTACTTTCTATACAAAGGTAAAATGTATGAAATTTTAAAATGTATGATAAAATGGAGTACAAAGGTAAAATGAAAGAAACATGAAGACCCTTTAACTATATTTTAAATAGAGTTCATATTTTTTCTTTTTTACATCTATCGATGCTCCCTCGTTAATTTAGCACTGATGTAGAATGTAGTGCTTATTTGGCGAGAAACTCTTAATTTTTGTAATAGGCATGTCTCGTAAGATCTAATATTAAATGAACCGTATTAAACTGTGTAATATGATAAGTTTATGTTGAAATTATTATTGAAGAAAATCTTATTCGTATAGTTTTAACCAGAGTTAAAGCTTTTGAGTGGTTGTTGTTATCCTACAAAAAAAGATCGATGTTGTAATTAAAACATTTTTTTCTGTTTGAGATCTTGTTTGCTTATACTTTGCGAACATCTGTCGCACAATATTTGACAAGTAGAAAAGTTTAGGACTCTTGTTGCATGCAACGGTAAACTAAAATAGAACATTTGAATTTAAAAAGTATAATCTCTAATTTGAAGCTGATCTATTGCTGCAAAAAGAAGTTATACATTGGGAGATCTCCATACAATGCTTCTGACATAATACTTTAGTTAACAGTGCTAGCGCTGCACCTTACAACATGATCAAAAGATATGAACAAGTACCACTATTTGGTATAAGAAACCTGCTATACATAACACTTCCTTGATAGCTTATCTCTTTCAATTAAAGAAAAGCTTAACTCTATGGCAGTCCACATACTTTGATCAGTGACTCTACTTGCTAGTCTTTTACTTTGATTAGTGGTGTGTCAAAGAATAATAAAAAAAAGTTAAAATTGAAATTAAAAGGTGCAATCCTTTTTCATCTGATATGGGACGATTCGGCATCACAACCAGCTAGTGAACTGGTTTTGATATTAATTTTAACAATCCTGTACACTAGTAGTAATAATTCGTTGGTTCAAATCACCAGCCAAAAATATTTAACTTCAGTAATTGATAGTATGGTTCCTACTCCTTGTGTTTCTATATATAATCCTTATATTTCTACTTATAATTTCTTTTTCACCTGATGCGGGACTATTGAGCGTCGTAGGGGTTCTATAGCGGGGCAATCCTCTACAAATCTGTAACGTGATCAATCCGACATGCACACGTGTTTGTAGAAAAAAGACACTTGCTATAAAAGAGAGCGTATTTCTATCCCACTATAAATCTGCTTCATGATCGATCTATAAATTTACAAGGATGGCTCAATTTGAAGTGGAATCACTCCGTGCAAAAATAATCTTCATATGCAAATAGCATAAATTGATCTTACCACAAATGTGCAAAGATTTACTTCGCACAAGAGTCTAGCAATTCAAAAGCATTAGAAAAGCCCATTTGCGTTGCATTGGTGAAAGTCACGACTGTTGTTCTCACATTATTAAAAGCCATTGAAAAAATAAAAATACTATATATATATATATTTATATATTTATAAATAAGTATAAATTTTAATTTTTTAATAAAAAAAATTGATAAGAGAAGTAAAGAATAAGAGCTCTCGGATAAGTAGAGTACAGCTTTGAGCTCCTGAAAATTTCTCAGGGGTAATTTCGTCAATCCACAAACACTTCGATCCGCGTGCGCTCCGTTTCACACGGTCGGCCGAGATATTTGTCTATTTTCGTGGAAATCGACCTACGCTGCGTGTTGCACGATCCCACGCACCTTATCCATACACCAAACGCCACGTGTCGAACCTTCCGTCGCTTACACGTGTCGCTTCCTGAGTGCCGTGGGTGCAGCGCGTGCCGCTCTTCCTTTGACCAATTTACAAAGCCGCGAAGCGTGGGCCCACACGCCATGCCACGTGGCATGACATAAAATAATCAACGTGTCGCTGTTTTGGCTATAAAGCGGGCCCCACACGCATCCTATATATACTCACGCCTCCCTCGCTCCCCCCCCCAACTCTTCGTTCTGTGCCCGCTCTTGCTCCCCTCCCTCGATAGTCGCCACCACTGCCAATCGCTCTCTGACACGTGTCGCCTTAAAACGGTCTCTCCCGCTCCACCCTCTTCGTAAACCTCTGGGTCTATTTCCTGGACCCGGTCTATTGTCAAATACCCGTTCTATTTATCTTTTAAGAAAGGCATAACTGGCTCGGTTCAAATGATGTGGTAGGCCCGGTGCACGGAGTAGTTCTTTTCAACGACTCGTTTCCAAAGCCTCTGCTTTGTCCCCCTACCACCTGGTTTCTTGTTATTTAAGACGCCTTTCATGAAAGGAAACTAAGAATCGAACGCATTTTATTTTATCTAAACTATAAATATCGGATTTGCTCATCGGAGATTCTATTTCGATCAAACCTCTCTTAATTAGAGACTCCGAGCTAGGGTTTCGGCGAACTCACCGGGCGAGGAGGGGGTAGGAGACGATGGTGGCGGTGGAGATCGGGGCGGCGGGGTTGCGGATCCCGAGGGAGGCGGCGGGGGCGCTGCAGGGACTCACGGCGCGGTGGTTCGCCGGAGGCGCCGTGGCGGCGGCGGCGGCGGCGGAGGAGGGGCGGTGGGCGCTCGAGGTGGTGCCGATGAACGGGGCGATGACGAACGAGGTTTACCAGGTGCGGTGGCGGAGGAGGAGGCCGGGGGCGGCGGAGGAGGAGGCGGAGGAGGAGGAGGTGAGGAAGAAGAAGGTGCTGCTCCGGATCTATGGCGACGGGACGGATCTCTTCTTCGATCGCGCCGACGAGGTGCGCACCTTCGAGTGCATCTCCCGCCACGGCCAGGGCCCGCGCCTCCTCGCCCGGTTCCCGAACGGGCGCATCGAGGAGTTCATCCACGCTAGGGTTTGTATTCGCCTAAATCGATCCTTTGTTCTTCTAATTTTTGCCCTATTTTTTTAGAAAATTTGCCAATAATAGGGTTATTTTGGTAGTCCTATTGATTTGTTGGAGATGATAGCAAATAATAGGGTAATTTACTTTCGTCGAGTAATTTGTTGAATCGAAATTTGGTTTTGTTGCTCTCTTATCCCGGGGGCTTGGGCTGCAAAATCCTAGACGTTACCTAGTATTACTTAGGAAGTATAATTGGTTCGATCGCTATAAATGTGAAGAATCCATCTTTACAAAGCTAGGAATCTGCTTAGAAGAAGTTAGTGGATTAAGGGAAATGATGCGAAATGGAAAAGTTACTTTGGAATAAAGTTGCTCTACGAATTCTCTAAATTCCTTGGTCAAAAGGGTGCTTATGCTATTGCAAATAAGAGTATATATGATTCCTGTTTTGAACTATGATTGCCGTGACTTTTCTAAGGTGTTTCTTTCCCCTTTAGATCTTTTTAGATGAATCTGTTTCTTATCTTTATGTTTTAGATAATGGATGAATTCAAGAATGGGATTATGAACCAGAGAAATAGTTTGTTAAATAAGTTAGCTCTTTGATTTTGCGTAACCAATACTAGATCTTTGAATAGCTTTAACCAGTCTATCTGACTTTTCTTCACTTCTCTTTGGAAAAGAAAAGGACTAAGAGGTGTGACTAACAACAGAAATAGAAAGTATATGAAGCCTAGGATGTATTTTTTGGTGATAAGACATAAGAGATGTATAAGAACTTGTCATTATACATATAAATACAAGTGACTTATAAAGTTGTCCTTCAACTATAGAGATTCTGATTTGGTTTTTATGGCACTACAGACCCTTTCAGCTGTTGACCTTCGTGACGAAAAAATTTCTGCTCTCGTGGCAGCAAAACTAAGGGAATTTCATGATCTTGACATGCCTGGTCCAAAAACAATTCAGCTTTGGAACAGATTAAGGTACCTTTTAATTGCTATATCAAATATTGTATATCAATATTTTGTTAAAACAAATGGACATAATATTTACAATCTGCCCTTTTTAAGGAATTGGCTTAGGGCAGCAAGGAGCTTGTGCCCCCCTGAGGAAGCCGAAGAATATTGCTTGGATATCATGGAGGAGGAGATTACTGATTTAGAGAACGAATTTTCTGGCCAGAATCAGAGGATAGGGTTTTGTCATAATGATCTTCAGTATGGCAACATCATGATTGATGAAGAGACTAGCTTAGTGACCATAATTGTAAGTTTTTTCTTCTGTCAATTCTCCAATATAATTCCTATTGTTCTTCAATTACATAACCTTCCACCATATGCAGAATTATATTTGTTTCTTCCTCTTATAGTAAGTGTCACTATTTGAGCAATTTGCACT
Organism: Ananas comosus; assembly: GCF_001540865.1. Lineage (NCBI taxonomy): Eukaryota > Viridiplantae > Streptophyta > Magnoliopsida > Poales > Bromeliaceae > Ananas > Ananas comosus. Next base: position 21,432,015 of record NC_033621.1, on the reverse strand, counting down.
ACTAGTTTATTTTTCCGGGAGTGATTAGTAATGGTTGTTTGAGCGGCGCATTATACATGGGATTGACTTTATTTTGAAAACATATGTTGTGTCTTTTCTATTTCTATTAAACTTATTTATTCTATCACTACTGCTGCTTTATGGCCTTTTTTCTCCCGTCACTTTGTTGTTTAGTGTTTGAAATTCGTGCTCCCTTTTGATTTTAGAGAGAGGGGGAGTAGAAAATGTGGAGTTTAGTTGATTTACTTGTATCTCCTTTCTTGAATAGGATTACGAGTATGCAAGTTTCAATCCAGTTGCATATGACATTGCGAATCACTTTTGTGAGATGGCGGCTAACTACCATTCGGAAAAGCCTCACATATTAGACTACACCAAGTACCCAGGTAGCCAACTTCTCATATTTGCTTGATTGATGTTGTTGTTTTACTATTTTTCTCCATTCAATCTGATCACTTGATAAAAATTCTTACATGATTCCACTTGACAGGTTTCGAGGAGCGTAAGAGATTTGTGGAGACCTACCTGAGTTCTTCTGGTAATATGGAATTCATGTTTTTCTCAAAAAAAAAAAATGGAATTCATGTTAATTTCTTATCGTCCTTGACATAATATCATAATCAGTAGTGTGTGGCTGTTTTTCATTTTGCAAGTGTTATTCTTTTTATTTGATTCTTTTTCCTGTTAAATAGCATGTCAGATGGCAGTAGTCATACCGAACCTGGCCACTTACTTTGCACTATAATCAATTATGTTAGAATAGAGCTCACTGGTAAAGAGATAAGCCATGCTTAAGAAAATGAACATCGCGAATGCTACGTTAGAAGAACGACACAACTGATTCAGTATACTAAAATTGCCATAATGATGTTAGGACAAGGATGAACAGGGCCCGAGAGTTTACGGGTTAAGGGGTATAGCAATATTTGGCTAATGCTGAATGAATTAGTCGGGGAGTACCTTATTTCAGTTTCTCATCATCTGAATATCGTTGAACTTGTCTCGATTCCTCTGAATTTGCTTTTTTACTACAAAATAAATGCGACACTTCGATAAAAAATTGCTATTCATGCTTAAATCCTCCATTTTACTCTCTCTAAAGTAGAATATGGATCCCTCTCGAAACAGGTGAGGAACCTGATGACACCGAACTCGAGAACCTGCTCGAAACCATCGAGAAGTATGCTCTCGCAAGTCATCTCGTATGGGGCCTTTGGGGATTAATCTCTGTAAGCCGCTCTCCATCGCAAACTCTCTCTTCAACTTTTAAAATCATTCTCTACGCATTCTTCCCTTTTTTCTTTTTCTTTTTCTTTTTCTTTTTGCTCTTCGCTAATTCCCCTCTTTAACTACAGGAACACGTAAACGACATCGACTTCGACTACATGGAGTACGCGCGGCAAAGGTTCCAGCAGTATTGGCTAAAGAAATCTTTGACTTTGGTTTAATAACCTCTTTAGGAAAGAAGAAACAAAAAAGAAAAGAAAGGAAAAGTAAAGTTCAAGGGCCTCATCAAACAAAATCGCAGCTTCATCAAGTTACCGGGGTTTCAACTTTTCTGGGTGCAAGGCTAAGGTTAACAAAGTGACATCTCTAGAAAATATAATCCTTAAGATTGTGCTGTTCGCGCCGCAATATGTACAAAGGCTCAAGCTGTACAATAAAAGTAGTAAATAAACTCGAGTAGTGTCGTAAAATCAAAGCTGTTATGCTACAATAACAGTGAGATTTTGGTGTTCCTAATGTTTGTATTACTATAGGATTTCGACTGTATTGATGTATATAGCACATAAATACCCACTAATAATGGTTTAAGAGTGATTTTGAAGTTTAGGACTTGCTACTCTAAACACTCTTTCTATCTGAAAAGACAAAAAGGAGAAAAAAAAAAAGAAGCATTTCTCTTCCTAGTGGGGTGGTTGAATTGTCTTCTTTTTTTCTTTTCTTTTTTTTCTGAAGTACAAATTTGTTTCGTGATATTTATTCTCTCATTAAGAATGGGTGAATTTGAAAAATCAAATTCATTTTTGTAAAAATATGAATCGAACTAAGCAAATTCCAGTCCGGGCCAAGCCACGGAAAAAACGGCCTGGACCGGACCGTCCTCAGTCCAAAGACATAGCAAACTATTCAAGCTCGACCCAGCCCATAATGACCGGACTGGGTCGAATCCGTCTAGCCAAAAATTGATCACACCGAGCCGGCTCAGACGAATCGGATTTTACTTTATACATATGTAAATATTTATTGATGAAAAATTATTCAGATTCCTTGAATAATTTTCCCAATTCACGGAGAGGGCGGCCGTACCATTTTTGTTTCTCCAATTCATAACTATATATATAGATGCTACGGTATTTCGATTTTCGAGACAGATACTTGAATTTTAAAAATAAAAAATCTACCGTATATTTTTATAATTTGTTTGACTTTCTATGTCTCAAGGGAAAAATGTATCTTCGACCTTTTAACAGCATATTTTATAATCTAATTGTACGTAAATATCCATTTTATTTTATTTTTTAAAAAAAATGAAAATAGAGAATAAATATCCATTTCCGTTTTTTTAATAGAAAAAAAAAACAAAAAGTAATAACAAGGTCCGGGCCCAAAAGCAGCAGTAGTTTTGAGGCGTTTAGTTGAAGTTTTTTAAAAAAAGCAACGCCGTGCAAACCAGGACAGAGGGGACCATTTGGACCTAGATGTTCACTCTGCACGCACCAAAGGACACGTGTCGATATGACAAAGTGCCAGCAAGGACGGTCTCATTAATGAGTCACAGTTCCGGGTCTCTTACCAATGCGCTTTATTTGAAATTGTTGCCCGTAGGGGTGTGGGCCCCACTCTCTTCTGCTTCAACCCCCTTTTTTTTTTTTTTTTTTTACTGTTTCGTAATTTCTCACTTTAGTACCCTATAGTTTAAATTGTATCAAGTTAGTATCTCGTGGTTTTATTTTTAATTTTGCGTCAGTTTCTTCATTAATATTTTATTAAATTATATACAAAAGACTTGGATACCCTACCTAGGTTTACTAAATATTCACATTAATACTGTTTAGTTTTAACTTTGTCACTGATTTAACAAAAAAATTAATAAAATTGATAATAAAAGGATAAAAAAAATGACAGAGCACTAAATTTATACACTTTAAACTACAAGGTACTAAAATAAAAAAGTGTGAAATCACAATGGTGGTATTTGAAATTTTTCTCTTTTTTTTTGTGAAAAAGGCTATTCATTTTGAGGTGAATGATGTACACTTCGTTCATCTAATAAATAAGATTTATTTTTTTTGTCATATTATGTGACTAATAAAATAACATCACTCAATTCATTTATTTTTTAAAAACAAATAGAAAAAACTTCAAAAACCTCCCTGTGGTTTTGTACTTTTTTATTTTAGTATCATGTGGTTTAAAGTGTATCAAGTTAGTATCCTGTGGTTTTGCACTTTCTCGCTTTAGTACCTTGTGGTTTAAAGTGTATCAAGTTAGTTCTCTATGGTTTTATTTTTGTATCAAGTTAGTACCCTGTGATTTTTTTTTTTGTATCAAGTTAGTATTCTGTGGTTTTTAAACCACATGATACTAAAGTGAGAAAGTGCGAAACCATAGGGTACTAACTTGATACATTTTAAACCACGAGGTACTAACTTGATACACTTTAAACCACATGGTACGAAAGTGAGAAAAAATGAAACCACAAGGGGGTATTTGAAGTTTTCTCAAAAAAATATGCAGAGAGCCCCTAAACCTTAAGCAATTTTGTACACAAACCCCTACAACCTTTTTAACCTCACAACTTTTTTAATCTGATGGCTCTCTTTTCTTTATTAAATCTTAATGCTTAATTATCGGATTCAGAAGAGCAAATTATGTGTTTGTGTTTTGAAGGCATACAAAATTATGTGTAAGGCATGAATATGTAACAATAATTCAATTAAAAATTTCGGTTCAGAAGAATGATTCATTAAATTATTTGATAAAGTCTAGAAAGTTTAATTCCCAAAGTACGCTTCTGGTCCTTAAAACTATGAGGCATGTGAATCTTTGGTATTCAAACTTTAAATTATTATAATTTTTTGTTCGAACTTTATAAATTATTATTAATCGGATTTCGTAACTCAATTTAGTTGATAAGATATTAATGTATTACTGATATGGAAGTAACAAGATGCCATCAATCACAATACTACAACATTGCTTTCATATTAATGGCGCACAAATATTCAGTCAAGTAAATTAGATTGGGAGGGTTATAACAATTTGGAAAGTTTGAGTCAAATTTTGTAAAATATTAAATTTTGAGAACGAAATTGAGTCTTTATGTATATTTTTTTAGCAATGTTACACATACACAAAAAAAAAAAGCATGTAACTCTTATATCACCTCATCCAAAGGTCTATAATGGACTCTTATCTTGTTAAAATTAATTTTTTTGAATACTAAAAATTTAAAGAATTTTTAAACCCTCCCATGAGGCATTGTAAATCTTACTCTCTATTTTGAGTGTATCAATAATATTTTCCTTTTTTAGATAAAATATTTATAAGGACCCCTCAACTATAGGCTATTTTAAAATAGATCCCTTTATTTTATTCTGAAAAACTTAATTTAAGTGAAAAAAGTTTTACTAAATTACTATGTAGAAATTCTATCCCAACCGTACCTATACATCGAATAAAATATCTAACTCCATGAATTGTAATTTCATGTGTCATAAAAATACTAATTAAAATATATATATAATGCATGGACAAACAATTAGTAAATCACGCTTTATGAAATAAATTGTTAGTGTGCTCTTCATCTGAACTAAATTCTATTATTGCGATTAAGATTTTTTTAATTTTTAAATTTTTGAAGTAAGTATTTTTTTTATGATAAATTGTGATTTTTTACTAAACTCATCAGCAATTCTATCAGAAACCTTAGTTTACTTTCAAACAAATGAGACTGAATAATTAATAACTAATAATTAGTCTAGTTATTAAATTTAATGGCTATAGTAGTTAAATGAAATAAACATAAAAAAACGGTTTAGGCCTGATTCAAAAATTTGCAATAGGTGAGGGGCCTCCATACGTTTTTATCTTTTATTTTTATTTTCTCATTTATTAATTTCGTTTCTTTTTTTTTCACTCTCGGTATCATTCTCGTCTCAGATCTCATTCACTCTCTCTCTCTCTCTCTCTCTCTCTCTCCACTTTACACACTCCCCTTTCTTCTTCCTTACACTGGCTCGAAAATGGAGTAGAGAGAGAGTAGTGAGAGAGAGAGAGAGTGCTAGGGTTTCCGTACTCGTCGGGTTACGCCTCGCAAGTTCCCAGATCTACGAGGTTTCGATCCCTCTCCCTTCTCCTTGAATCCGATGTCCGTAGTTCGTGCATTGCGTTGATGTTCTATTCGTAATCTAGGGTTTCGTTTTCTTTTTTGTTCTTGAAATCTTGTTCCGAGTGCTCGGGGCCATTTTTCCGATCGGGAGTTAAAACTCAGTTCTAGCTGCTCTGAGCTACCGATTGGGTTGATTATTTTCTGTTTTATTGTTGATAATTTTGCTTATCTACTTGATTTGACGGGCGTCGGTGTCGGATCTAGGAGAAGTAGGGTTCTAGGGTTAGGGTTCGCAATGTGTTTCGTGAATGTCTAGGGTTTTGGAGAATGGTGCGAGGTTGTTGGAGGCAATTTAGCATGTTGTTCAGGTCACTTGTGCGTTTGTGCGATGGGAACATTATTTCTTCTGTCTTTTGGTACACCGTAGAGTGGATCTGTTTTCAGATTTCTTTTGCGTGTCAGAAGAATTGCAATAAATTGGGTAGATAATTTGTAGAACTTGATATCTTTGGAGATTGAGTAGGACAACTGTATTTGCAGCTAATTTTCTCACGATTTAAGGTTAAATTGATGCTAGTTTCCGTTGCTTAATGCAGTGATCTGTTTTCTTGCAGGCTTACATTATAGGAGAGAACACATCGCAAGATGGGGAAATCACCTGCGAAATGGATCAAGACACTGCTTTTTGGCAAGAAATCAGCTAGATCTCATTCGACAAAAGGAAGGAATTCTTCGGTATGTACTTGTTTTTGTTTCGGCAAAGGGAAGGAATTCTTATTTGTTGTGATGTCACCGTCTGATGAGAAAGAACGGTCTTTTTCATTAGTTAGTGACTGTAAGAAAACCCTAGCTGGCAGCTGCTGATGCTCCTTTTCGTTTTAGTTCCTGTTCAGTCATTGGAGTGGATTCTCTGCTTTAGAAGCGAAAGCTAGCCTCTTAGTGTACAAAAGTGCACAATTTTTTGGCTTTGGTAGAAATCTGAAATGAGATTATGCTTGGATCTTCTTCTTCTAGTTACTGCTGAGATGATTTCCATGAAAAAGCTGTTAAGGCTTCTTTCGACAACTCCAATCACACAATACTTCTGCAAAGGCCAATAGTTTACATCTTTTATTTAGTTCCCAGTTTATTGTACTATAATTCTATTACCAGTTCTTGTATCATCACTTGGTTTCTTGTCAGAAGCAATGAATTTTTCGCTCAAATTTCACAAAAACAAGTCTGGAAAAATTCACCTCCCATGAACATCGTCAAAGTACTGTAATCATGCTTGCTAGATTGCATACAACGTTATGAAAAAAACCTCGTATGATTAGAGAAAAATGTTGTCCTGTTAGTGCTGTATTTTAGTGTTATTCTCTTTTCTGGACTATATTGGTTAAGATATTTCATATTATTCTCTTTTCTGGACTATATTTGTTAAGATGTTTCATATGCACATTCTGTGCAACCTGCATAAATTCTCATACATTACCAATCTATTCGGACCGTACTGCATAGGACTATTAACTGATCTTTCAATCTCAGTTGCAGAAGGCTGGAGATGACAAATGTCATATTGGGGGAAAAGAACCTGCTTCTGCTGAGAACTCTCCAGTGATCTCCGAACCAGTACTCGTGAGCGCTCATAACAATGCAGCAATACCGTCACTAGAAAAGGAAGCGCCTTCTTATTTACATGGTGATGGAGCAGATATTTCAGCTGTAAACCAAGACGTTGACAAACAAAGTGTTTCTGGAATTGATGAATCGAAAGATCCTGAAAGATTGAGGGAAGAGCAGGCTGCTATAAAGGCACAAGCTGCCTTCCGAGGTTATCTGGTAATTTAATCTGTTTCAGAGTGGTTTGCAAGTTGCCGTCATGTTGAATTCCTTAAAGATCTCTATCTGGTTTTCTATTATCCAGTATGCACTATGTATAAATTGTATGTAACCTGGAGTGTCCATCAAACGAGTGTGGTTGGGTCAAGGCCTCAAGGGTCACTTATTCAACATTTCAGCTAATCTGCAAATGCATAATTATACCACTATTGTGTAGTAAATAACTAACTTATCGAACTATGTATTTTAAAGAAGTTCAAAGTAAATTACTAGCTATGTGGCATTTTCAATCAGAGTATTGTTCAAAGACCTCACCTGACAGCCCAATCACCCCATATATATTGAGAATTTTCATGTTGTATATTATTTATGGCTAATAATAAGAACATGCAAGTACCAGAGTATTTTCGACCCGCGCGTTGGTTTGTGGTACTTGGGCATTCCTTGAACTAGCTTAGCTATGAGATTTTAGTTTCAAGTTAATTGTATGACATCTTGCTGTTGTCTGATGCTGGCATGCTTTTTGGTGCAGGCACGTAGAGCTTTTCGTGCTCTGAAAGGTATTATAAGGCTGCAAGCCCTGATCCGTGGACATCTTGTTAGGAGGCAAGCTGTTGCAACTCTTTGTGCTATGCATGCAATTGTAAAGCTGCAAGCTGTAGTTCGTGGAAGAATTGTTAGACACTCCAGTATCGCTCTTGAAGTCAGTACAATGTTTTTGCCACAGAAAACTCTGGTAATAGTCCTGAAACTTGCAATATTTAAAAGATGATTGACAAAAGATGTTTTTGTGAGAATATATCGACTCTTTTATCTTTTTTTTTAGTTCCAATTGGTGCCTTTTTGGCCCAGCTTCTACTTTTTCTTTCAGCTCCAGCTGTCTGTAGTAGAGTGTTGGCAAACAGAGAAGTTTGAAGCTACTACTATGGCAACGAAGCTGAAATGAGATAGTGCCCTGAAAATAGCAGCTGTAATTTAAAACTTCTACTTCTGCTGTAGAGAGAAATTAGTGGATTAAATAGCTTTGCACTATATGGCAAAACAGGCCCTTCCTCAATTGTTCTGTCGTGTAGGCATCTTTGTAATCCTTTCTTGTTGTGACCAGTCACATCAAGTTTTTAGCTTAATTTGCTTCTCAAAAACCATGAGAATCTAAATCTATCGTATGGTTAGAATTTAGTGGGGACTGGGGAATTGTCTTATTTTGCTCGCGTATCATGTGTCTTCCATAAATCCATAAATTGGGGAAAAATAAATGATCGAAATACAGTTTTGGCCTATTGGGAGCGATGAAGTCAGACCTGATCTCCATTTAGAGTCAAAACTTCTTTGTTAGCTGTATCAGAGCATATGGAGAATTTCATGAAGTTTACTGGGATCACTATCACCCACCTCAGTAAATCCATCTAGATTTTTCGGGGTTCTTGCAATCAAGCTTTGAAGCTTGAGCTCACCGTGCTTCTATTTTGGTTGCAATTGTACTAGAGTCGGTATCTATTTTATCCTATGGAATGATTCTACTACGTTTTGTCTGATCTTCTAGGTTTTACAAAATTTGCATGCATCAGAAAGCTAATGTTTTTGACTTCTAGTCAAGCTCAGCTTCTTGTCCATAATGCTGTACTTTTATAATTGATGTACTTGTACTCATGTCCCAACAGAAATGAGTTGCTGATCTTAAGAAGTTTTGTACTCAGTAGAAACTGTGAAATATTAATTTTCTTTTCTAATAACTTTATCTCTGTTCTTCTAAACTAGTATTTTTCTTCATCTCCTTTCAGAATGCTAAACCTTTGGATACTTGGAAAGGGCGATTCTCCTCAAATAAGTTTGTTCTGAGGGTAAGCCCAACTCTATCACCAAATTATACTATAATACAATGTCCTTCCTCATAAATTTGTTTGGGTTTGCTTAGACTCTATGCAATGTGAAGACAATTGTTGAGTCCCTATCTTGTTGTGGCATTTATCTTCATTCTCCCTTGTTATGTTTTTGGTTTTTTTTTTGCTTTGGGCCTTTTACAGATACACCCATGTCAAAATCATGTTTTTACATATATACACTTCTAATTCGAAGTTTCATTTGCGCCCCTAGAAACTTTAGCAACTTGGGATAGAACCTTATTTTGAAGTGGAGAGTGATCTACTTTATCAACTGATTTGGTTTCGTTTAGGGTCTGTTTGTTTGCACGGAAGTGGGGTGGAAGTGGGAAGGGGGAAGTAATTTTCGGTGAAAACAGACCACTTTCGTTGTTTGGTTCACCGTAATTTTATTACGTCCGAAAGTCTAGTTCACCCAAAATAATGAAATTGACTTCCCCCTCCCATGGGGCGAAGTCAATTTCTGTGAGGTGAAAAGAGGCAAGAGTGGGAATTAATGTGCTAGGGTTACCCTCTTCTCTACCCTTTCCTCTCCAGAGTCCCAAATCCAACTCCAAATATATTCAATTGTGGAAGTACTTAAATTTTTTATTTTGATTGTATGTCTAAAATATGATCAAATTTGGTTAGGTAAGTTTTAATATATTTTTTGTTTAATTTGTATATTTAGAAAATGATGAAAAATGAATTTGTTAAATGTTAATAATTTTTTAACTTTAGAATTTTATTTGTTGTATTATTATAATTTATATGCAAACAAATAATCAAATTTTTTAAAATTTTATTTTATAATCATACATATATATAATTATATACATATATAATTATATTAATTTTTATTTATTATAATTTATTATTCACTAAGTTACAAAATAGACAATGATATCACTTCCGAGGTAAGTATACCGGGGGTGAAGAGCTATATTTTTTACGTCATCTACTTTCAACCAAACAAACAACAGAACTCGCAGAACTGCATTTCCATAGTTAGAAACAAACAGTGGAAGTGAATTAATTTTCACTCCAACTCCACTTCAACTCAAAGTCCACTTCCACCCCGAGTCTACTTACGTTGAAACAAACATGCCCTTAGTGGAAGAAGCTTTTTACAAAAGGCCACTTTTGTTCATAATGGGTAAATATGTAAGATATTAGGCTTTTGAAGTATACAATTATGCTCAAACTTTAGAGGAATGCATGTGCAAGTACATTACTTAGTAAGAGTATATGTTTAAATATTTCCATTTCATTCTCCTTTGAACCAGTTTATTATGCTTGTGCCTTTCCTTTTCATATCTATGGCAGCTTCTATCTTCAGTAGCTGTTACAAAGGCACTTCAAATCCTTTATGATGAAAAGGATCCCAATTCAGTGTTCAGCTGGCTGGAGAGATGGACGATCACACGATTCTGGAAGCCAATTCCCCCACCTAAGAAGAACGTTGAATCAAAATTACATACCAAAAGACCCAATTATGCTATGGAAACAGAATCGGGCAAATCAAAGCGTGTTATAAGAAAAAATCCAGTTGAGTCTGATCAATTGAACGGAAATTTGGAGGCCGACAAAGTGAAAAGAAACCCTAGAAAGTTCTCTAGCTCTCCTGCTGAGTCTGCGCCAGAAAGTCCACAGACTGAGCTTGAAAAGGTTAAACGCAATCTAAGAAAGGTTTCAAACTTAATGAAGGAGGATTCTGACCATCCAAAGGTGGAAAGCGAGAAGCCATCTCAGACTATACAAGAAGTGTCAAGCTCCATTAATGATACTAGCATTCCAGAAAAGAGCAATGGTGATTTATTAAAGGAAAAGAAAGAATCTACTCCAAGTCCTGAAACAAAGCCTGAAGTGGAAAATATTTGGAAATCGGTAACAGAGGATGTTCAGTTCGGTGCAGCAACTGATGTTTCCCTAGAAGTTGAAATACAACCATTACAGAGCATCGAAAATGAAGAGAATGCTATGGTAATTACTAATGGGGAATTAAGCTCTAAGGAAGAACAACAACTACCTAGTTCTGAAAGCCAGAAAACCAGGAGGAGGAGGTCTTCGATCGCGACTAAGTTGGATTATCCTGAAAATGGTGTAACTAATTCTCCGGTTTTGCCTAGCTATATGGCTACAACGGAATCTGCAAAGGCAAAACTGCGGGGGCAAATCTCACCTAGGTTTGGCTCGGATTCGGGGGACAAGAGTGGAATCACACGTCGCCATTCTCTTCCGTCCTCGAATGGGAAAATGAATTCGTACTCGCCGCGCACACAGAGGCCTGGCCAAGTTAGCGGCAAGGGGGGAATAAAAGGTGACAGGTCTCTGTTGTCGTCAAGAGATGGGAGTGGTATGTGCTCACAATCTCTTTCTTGTTAATGACAATCTTATACATTTTCTTGTTCCTTCTCTCATTATGTTTCTCTAGTTAAAAAAAAAAAGGTTGACAGGTTACATATTAAGGCATACCAAAGTAGGCGCTTAGTAGTGCAAAATGCGAAGAGAATGGAGATGATGTTGATTAAATGTGCCAAGCAAGCGATTTATCGAGAAACTTTAATATTATTAGATTTCTAAGAGTATTTTAATTGAATCATAGTATTTGACTGATGAGGAGAGGAGCATGACTTTGCCGTCTCCTTTTTTGCTTTTTAGAGCTCCTTTGGGCACAAAAATATACGCTAGTTTAGGGCCAACTTGTAACATGGTTAAGAATGTAGGTGGAGGGAAAACTTTTCAGATTCAAGCCATAACAACACTATTTATGTAGCATTTGTCTTTCAGATGAACTATTAGATTTTACTTTCTGCAAGTGTAATTGCCATTTATAATCCCCTGGGGAACAACATCACATGCGCCAACGGTGATGCGAAGGCAATAATTTTCGTGCGGCAAAAGTTATTTGCATTATTCAAATCTCACAACCCCAGGTGTCGAGGTTATCAATGAAGAGTATCAGTTGCTTCTATCATCGATTGCATGTTCTTGTATTCATCCTCAATCCTGCACCATTTTCTCCAGTTAGTAACAGAATAACTTAATAGCCTAACTTCTTATGTATGTTTCGTTGTCAGCAGAACGGCCAATCCAGGTTGAATGGAGACGCTAAGATGTTCAGCGACGGGATCCACAAAAAGCGCTTCCGAATTTGGTATTTAGAAAAGATCCTCACCTTTACTTTGATATCTGAAGATAGAGCAATTTAAGATTAATGGAGACCTAGGTGTTAAAGGAAAGGAAAAAAAGCAAAAAAAAAAAGAGGACTCCGAAAAATGCTTTTCTAAGTAGCTGATATTTAGGGGTTTGCCTGCGAACCTGTTGTCTCTCTCTATTGTTTGATTCTGTGGTGTAAAGCTTCTGATTGCCATCCATGACTCTTGAAGGTTTCTTCTGTGAACTAAAGGTTGTGGTGTGTTCTGATGATGGAATTTGATTTTTACTATGTAGGGCTTGTATTGTGTTTGCGTGCGTTATGTATAGCTTACAACTGCTTCTCGTTTGTTTTGACTGTATTTATCTGAACCCTGTTTTGGTAAGAGAGACTCCCTGATACCAGAAAACGTGTCCCCTTTAAATCTGAATCTCATTTTATGCTGTTCTTTTATGTTTCAACTTCTCGCTCGAACTTTCATGCTTTCTTGTTGTACTGGCGAGCATTTTGACTCGGGATTGTAACTTTGGAGAGTTAAATTGTGCCACGGGTGCTTAAGCTGCTGCTTTTTTTTTTTTTTTTTTTTTTTTTTTTTTTTTTGAGTATGAGGGGAAATTTTCTCTCTCGCAACTATGCGCGGTTGCGGGTGAACACAAGCTGCATAAAGGTGCGGTGCTGCAGATATGTGACTTTTGGCTAAAAAATGTTGTATCTTAGTCATGTATAATTTAACACAATGAACAAACATCAGTGTCACGCGATACTGACCCCTTTGGGGGTGGAGCTATAATTACTTACAGATACTGTAGAAGCACTGGTCAAAATCCAATTTCTAACCTTTACACCACAAGGGGAAGAAAGAAGAAAAAAGGGCAGGGAAAAAAAGGCATCACAGGTATAAGCTGAATCATACAGAAACCAAGTTGGTGCATAATACATTTAACCAACAACATGCATCAACATTCACCTTCCATTCAAGATCTGGGTGGGGTCGATGACAATCCCGAGAGGCGTCCGGGCACGGGAGGCTCTGCGGGAGAGCGAGGGAGCCCTAGTTAGCTCGACATTGGGCGGAATGGGGATTTCAGATGAGTGGCCGGAGACGCAGAGTGTGCCTGAATCATCCTGCTCCCAGTACACCTCCACCATAACACCCCTCGGATAATCCGCCGATTCTGTCCCTGGAATTCCGACAAACCTGGCTCCTTTTGGAATCTGCAATGATCAGATTTAGATTTGAATACATTATCAGTATATAATATTCAGAATCGAAAGAGTTGTATCTAGAGTTTTAGATTTGAATACATTATCTGTGTATAATATTCGGAATCAAAAGATTTGTATCTAGAGTTCGCCATGAAAATTACATGATTACAAATATACTCTCAGAAAATTAGGGCTTCCGCATGTGGTTTAAAAACTCTAACACACTTTCATACAGACAATTATGCCCCTCTTTGAGAGACTATGTTATGATATTAAAAAAAACAGAAATGATTCCCCAATTTCAGGTAAGGCAGTCTTTGTAAGAAATCACATTTTCAAGGGGGAAGGGATATGTTTTAATTAGACGAATTTTCAGGAATATTTGTACATAAAAGACCCTTTATGATATTGATATAATCTGATTAAGACATACAAAATTCAAGATCAAAGCTTAATGTTAGGTTTTTGCAGCTCTTACTGATTTGGTTTGAGTGAGGGATATAATTTATCTATTTTTCTTTGGTTTTTTTGTTTTTGTTTTTGTCTCTTTTTTTTTTTTTTTTTTGGTTTTGGTTGGCTTATATCTTTACAAAGGCCGCATTGCCTCAATTCAAGTAGCTAACTTTATATGCTAAATGAACAAAGCAGATAGCGTACTATCTTTTTCTAAGAAAAAGAAAAGGGCTTATTGCTAGGTTCTGTACATCACGATAATGAGTTGACAGTTTTGATGCAGTATGCTTTCGAGAAAGTTCTAAGTATGCAGAAGATGCAGTGAAACAGGTAATTAGGCAGTAGCAATATATGAAGATAAGAGAGATGCTCTGGACCTGAAGTGAAGTTCCAGAAGATAAGTTCAAAACCACCAGGTTTCCTTCAGCAGCGGAACTTTCAAGCTCAGCTTGCTTTGCGATATTCAGGAAGACCTCTTCGAGCGTTGTAAGACCGAGTTGTATGTCTGAGATCCCAAATTCTCTCTCTCTGTCTTGAAGCTCCGCGAAGAATTCCTGTTGTAAAAGCCAATACTTTTAGCCAATTATAGTATCAAATGCACCTTTTTAAGGATGTAATTAAAGCAAAAAGTTACCGTTAATAGTGGCTCTTTATCATGTGGGATTACAAATGTCAAGAATTGTCTGTTCTCCTCCCTTGGATCCACATTTAAGCGCTGTACATGAATGATTCCGATTAACTTCAGTAACACGAAAAAAGGGGTTTTTCCAAATAAGACTTCATTTTCCTTTCGCAACTTTGATCGAATTTCTTTGTTTTTCATAATCTGGACCAGAAACTTCCTCTATAGACTAGAAAACTCTGGCACTCCTTGTAATGACATGCCACGGAGATTTCAATATGAAGCATTTTGGTCCATGAAAAGATATTTTTGTCCGAACTTCGAAAATCGAAAAATGTTCATCGGAGTTCTTATTTCTCTATTTTTCTTTGTTGTGAAAAATGGCCAAAGCAAAAAATACAACAAATCAAAATTAATTAATCAAACACTTACATCTTTGAAGAAACTCTTCACTTGCTCGAGATGATGTTCACTCGGGGCTGTACTATTATTGATTGGACTTTGCCCTGTACCATTTCCGGAGAAGCTCACGTTAGCAATGTAGCCAGTTCCAAATTTCGACTTCAGCCGAATTGAGGTTCCTATGCATCGCAATTTCCCCTTAGCCATGATAGCTATCCTGTCGCTTAAAATGTCGGCTTCTTCCATAGAGTGGGTCGTTAATACAATAGCTCTTCCCTTTTTTGCATCCTCTATTATATCCCACACATGCCTCCGAGTTATCGGATCCATACCAGTAGTCTACAAGAAAAATAATTTCATTAAAAGGTTGTAGACAAGAATGAGCCACTAACATAACCATTTAGGATCCTTTTAATAGAAAAGAGAAGCTTTGCTTACAAGGATTATAAATAGTTTGTCACATACCTAGTTTATCAAAATATAACCTTTAGAAACTTTTGTTTCCTTCTATTTATATCACGTATGACTTTTTCTATTGCAAATTTGAAGCATGGAGTAATAGAAAATTAGTAAACTCGCATAGCTATTATATAAAAAAAGCTGAAATCAGTATTTCTCTTACTGGTTCATCCAAAAAGACCATTTTTGGGTCGCCAATAAGGGCTACTGCAACACTCAGCCGACGCTTCATTCCTCCACTATAACTCCCCGCTCTAACGTTAGCCGCATTTGTGAGTTTCACCTCAGCTAACGATTTTTCAGCAACCTGCAAAGCGAACAATGTATTCAATGATAGATGGTAATGAAGAAGATATCTACAGCTTAGTACTCAAATTAAGTGACTCAGATACTCGGAGAAAAGCAAACCAAGTTACAACCTAGCGTCTAGAACAACTTAAAAGAAAAAACTCCTATTTGAAGTTATTCCTTCTGCAATGAGAAGCTATTTTTGAGGAGTTGTTTCTTCTTCTTCTTGTTATTTTGGATGATGGGTTAGGGGCCAAGCGAAAAAAGATAATGCTTCATCAAATAGCTTTACTTGAACAATATTTTTGTAGAAGCTCTAACTGAGCCAAACAGGCCCTAAAATGAAAGGGTGTGCCAAGGCCACAATCATGTTTGGGAGGAAAAAAAAAAAGAGAAGAAAGAACAAAATTGTCAATTTCCAGGTTATTAAGCACCTACCGATTTGATTGTGGAAGGGGGCAGACCTTTAATACTAGCAAACAAATGTAGGTGTTCTTCAGCTGATAATGCATCCCACAAGATATCAAACTGCAAGGTGCTACAATAAATAAGAAAATTGTTTCTTTTTCTAGGAAAGAAATACTACAGTTGTGCAAGAAAATTGTATCAAACCTGTGGGCAAACTCCAATCATCCTTCGGATGTTTGACATTCCGACATTGCTTCGAACAGAATAGCCATAAATTAATGCTACAAAATGATAGAGGTAGACAGTTAGTATTTGATGTCCCTTATTGTCATTAAATAGATGTCTAACTACAAATTAAATATCAAGTTATTTTCTTTTTCCTTTTTTACCATCTCCCCCTGTCACTGGTGTGATGCCGGTCAGACAATTAATAACAGTTGTTTTACCAGCTCCATTGGGTCCAAGAAGACAAAATAGCTGGTCTTTTGCGAGGTTTACCCATATACCCTGCAAGTTATCACAATAATGAACATAAACAAATGCAAAGCGTACACATACTGCTGATACAATCTCGAAATCATCCATTTACAGATATACTACTACAAATCTGAGTTTTCATATGTACTCCCTTTAGAGCAGTTTCTTACCCCAAAAAAAGGGAAAAAGAAAAAAACACCATAATGATAAGTTTCGATTCATCCTATCCTTAATGGGAAATTGGTTTTGCAGTAGAAGGACCTAAAGAGGCGCTATTTGTATGTACAAATATATACATCAAAGAAATTAAGTTTTGGAAGCGCATATTCTAAAAACTATGATTTCACAGATACATAGATATGAAGAAACACTTATAAAGGATTATTCATTGTATGTATGTATGATGTGAACAAGGAATGAACTGCAGGGTACCTTAACCGCATGGTAGGGGGGAGTTCTTTTGCATTTACAGCAACCAACATTTGTGGTGCCAGGATATGTTTTCATTAGGCCACGTACTTGAACAGCAGTACTAGGATCTATCTCATCACTGGCCGCTTGGTGCTTCACAATGGTTTCCTCCGCAAGAACATCCTCATCACTTGGAGCAACATCTTCCACCGGTGGAGTCGAACCAATGCAGCTACAGATTCCTCCTTCAAAAGACAGTCCATAATAATAAGTTTTTTCCAATAAAATCACAACCTAGGGACCATTAGAAGATTACTGAAATGGCCAGTTTGGCCTGGCCGAAGCCTCTGCAGAAGCACTGTTGAGCAAAACTACCCGAACAAATAGAAGGTTTTGAACTTCTGCTTTTCAGGTCCAAAAGCACATTTCAGGTACATTTTGTTTGTCCAAGGCCAAACAGACGCCAAGTCGGCAATGCCTTGCCTCTTACCTTCCACCTTGTTTCCACCTTTCCCTGTCCAATATGAAGGATTCAAGAAGTAAAACACAGATTTCCTCACACCACTTGCGTTTGGAATTATGTTGTCAAAGTAAATCGCCAGAATAAACCACAGAAAGAATGTTGAGAGGAGCCATCTGTAAATATCCTCCTGTTAAATACACATATCTCAGTGGAAAATTTGCAAAACCCATAAAATTTCGATAGTGTAATTTGTTGGCGTGGGATGAATTTTATACATACGATAGTTATAACGCAATCTTCTTCGTATGTTGTACATTGGTTGCGGCTACTCCAGCTAATGCCTTTGTCTTCAGGAGTCGATGTTGCCTGCCCAAGCGTATCAAGAGCTTTTGCAAAAAGATTGGGAGGGAAAAAGGACCAAATCACTCGAAGATATCTCTTAAAGCCGGTAGCATATGGAAATCCAAATGTTGTAACAAGCTGCAAGGGCCAAAAAACAAATAGTTCTTACTCTTCCAGCGATTTGGCAAATAGCATGATATTTAAGATTATGGCATTAGCTCATTTTACCTGGGTCAAGAACCCAATAATAAATATTGAAA
Source organism: Ananas comosus (assembly GCF_001540865.1). NCBI lineage: Eukaryota > Viridiplantae > Streptophyta > Magnoliopsida > Poales > Bromeliaceae > Ananas > Ananas comosus. The sequence continues at coordinate 21,414,052 of NC_033621.1, read as the reverse complement.
ATCCAACAGTAGTGGCAGATGCTGACTTGGTAATGAAAGTTGATATCATGAAAGCAAAGCTAAGCTGCAGAAAATTTTGCTGATGTATGAGAAAAACTATTCGAACAGTACAGCTATCTGAGTAAATTGATAAATAAAATGTAGTTATGTGTATCAATTTAAAATAAAATTAAATACACATATAAAAGAAAAACTGGGAAAGTATTAGAGCACAACAAGCTTACCATATTAAGTTGGAACAGGAAGAACAGGAGGAATAGAACAGCAAAACCGTTATGCAAGAAAAAGTCGAAGTGGAACATCATCCCAAAAAGAACAGTAAAAAGAGCAGCAATAAGTGTGAGAAAGGCCTCCCATGTAAGCCAAGACAACCAATAGGCAGAATCATAGAGGCCCATAATAGACATGGCCTGTGAACATCAACCAAAATACCAACTATAAGCACATGAAATCATGACCAAATACTTCTAGCGTAAAAATGTCTGAATGTTCCCTCTTATTTCAAGATTTTTTTTAGTTTAACAATTTGTTTCTGAGCCTTCTTATGAGTTTGCAATTCCATCCCCATACATTAAAGAAGAAAAAAAAAAAAAACAAGTTTTTCCTGTAAAATGACTTCCTTGTTTCATTGCCTGACACAGTATAGAAATGTCATTTTATAGGAAAAGTCAAGTTTTGCGAGATTTTACCAGCCAGGATTCAATTGCGGTATATGAGCAAGTGAAGTGCTTATGTGAAAAGCCAAGGGATTAAATCCAAATCCTGGAGAAGTACAGGAACTATCCATACATTTTACCACGAGAAATTTAGAAGAATGTATGATTAATACCTGACGAAGTTTAAGTTCTTTCTCCGTAACCAAAGAACTTATTTGGAAAACGAAGCCAAACATGGCAATCGCAAGGAAAAAAGTTGGCCCTGCTTGCCCGACGGCAGAAAAAGTTTGGGTCGCTGGATGAGCAAATTCTTTAAATCCCACCATCCAGCTAAAATTTGGATCTGCCACATGCATTAGAATCAAATTAAGGCTTAAGAAAAGATCATTTATTAACGAAGGTTAAAAAACATCAACAACATTAAACAAATAATGATGAACAATAATTTGCGAGCATAGTTTAATTTAGTGCACCTCCTATTAGAGACCTAGCTATCTCCCGCTCGGCAGCAATTTGAAGTGGAATCTGGAACTTGAAGGTGGGGTCCTCATATGTTCCTCTCCTAGCCACTGCAGTGGAGTTGGTTTGTATGCCGTAGCTTATAACAGTGGCATTTCTTTCCACAAAATGCAAAACACCAGGACAATGCATAGGATCACTTAACAGCCATGCATCCACTTCATCAGAATTTCTAAATGATATGACCTGAGATAATAAAAAGTGAATTATATGTTTAAAAATTACAATATTTTTCTTAACTGATATCCATGATGTACCATCATTGACAATAGGTTTTAGTCAAAAAGTTCTCATTTTCAGGAGGAATATATAGTATCCAGTGTTTTCTAAATTCAACTATTAAAACTAAGTTTCTCTGTGTTACCTTAAAGAGGACTTAGGTAAGAAGATTTCGGAATGCAAGACTAATGTCGTGAGCCATCTATTTCAAATGAAGCAAACTTTCTCAATTGACCTAACCATATGGCTTAATAGTATTGCTTACCTTGCCATTAGAATATTCATCTTAAACTTCAAATGCACAAGCAAGTAAACAATGTGACATAGCATGAAAAGAATAAAAAAAGTACACAAAAATTAAAACTGGTTGAAGCGCTAAAAATTGATGTTTATAGTTGGACAGAAAATCAGGTGGTTTATGACAACCCTTGCACCACAGGAGTTACCTTTTCAAAAACAGAAGATTTGACTCACGAAGAATAGAACCTGGTGGCTGTAATGAAGCCACGTAACAATGCTACTCTCTATAATTGTAATACTTTCAAGTTTCAATTTGACCTTTAACTACATTAAGCTATTAAAACTAAACAGAGTCAAATACATGAAGGTTACCGTACAAGCTTATTTTTAAACTTCTCTTCCACAAAGACCAATTTACCATGGACGTACTGAGTTTGCTTATACAAGCCCATTCTCTAGCAAACCAATTGAACACGCTCAATCAACTCCAGATCATCCTTGAAAGTGCCAAGTTGCCAGTTGATTCTAAACTACATGTGCTCTCTAACATCATCAAAAGTCAACTAAATAACAAGGGATAAACTTATGTTCTTTGAATTTTTGACCTCTCTTAGTTTCTGATTTTCCATTTAAACAGATTCAGCGCTACCTAATTTTATCCCATTGATCGAGCAAAATGATAATTTCACTCAAAATTTACTAAAGATACATTATAAAAAGGTAACTTAACAAGATAAAATACGTCAATATATACTAACGATAAACAGATCCACAGTAAACAGACCAGGGAATATACATTAAAAAATTACTTAACATCAGATGTTGCTTCATCTGCACGATTACTTTTTTTAAATATAAAATATATGAACGGATCATTGACATTTAACCCATCTTAAAAAAAGCAAAAATCACCTGGACCTGGTCTATATACCGAACAAAAATTACAATCCGTTGACGATTATTTTGAAAAAAACTACCCATGCACCTCATTGTTTGGTGTATAATATTTATACACCCACCCATCTAATGAGTTTGGGGTTTCATCGCTTATCGTATGATGTGATTAGTAATAAAACTTCTACTATTGTAGGGGTAGCATTGCTCTATTTTTTTGGGATTGATACTCCCTCAACTTTTAATTTTTTAAATTAAAAATTTTATTAAACTCATGAGTGACTGTATAAAAACTTTAAGGATTTTGATTATTTTTTAGTAAATAAAAACTAAGACAATCAACAACTAATAGCTAATGGAGTCATAAAATTTTAAAAGAAAAAAAATAAAAATTAAAGAATTACTAATTTAAAAATAATAAAGGTGAGGGGTCTATTTCAAAATGCCCTAGGAGGCTTTTAGTACATTTTTACCCCTTGGAAAAAAGCAAAAAAGAAAAAAGAAAAGGCGCACATGAGGATACCACGTCATCCAACAACAGTTCCCTACAAAAATCNAAAGCGGTGAATGATTCACCACTTTTATAAGACTATATTTATAAATAAAAATTTAATAAACTTATTTTTAGAATAAATGTTTAGGAAAAGACTATTACACTAAAAAACCCGACATTTAACCCATCTTAAAAAAAAAGCAATAATCACCTGGGCCTGGTCTATAGACCGAACAAAATTACAACGTTGAGGATTATTTTGAAAAAAGCTATCAACGCACCTCATTGTTTGGTGTATAATATTTATACACCCACCCATCTAATGAGTTTGGGGTTTCATCATGATGTGATTAGTAATAAAACTTCTACTATCGTAGGGGTAGCATTGCTCTATTTTTTTGGGATTGATACTCCCTCAACTTTTAATTTTTTAAATTAAAAATTTTATAAAACTCATGAGTGACTGTATAAAAACTTTAAGGATTTTGATTATTTTTTAGTAAATAAAAACTAAGACAATCAACAACTAATAGCTAATGGAGTCATAAAATTTTAAAAGAAAAAAAATAAAAATTAAAGAATTACTAATTTAAAAATAATAAAGGTGAGGGGTCTATTTCAAAATGCCCTAGGAGGCTTTTAGTACATTTTTACCCCTTGGAAAAAAGCAAAAAAGAAAAAAGAAAAGGCGCACACTAGGATACCACGTCATCCAACAACAGTTCCCTACAAAAATCTGTAATAATATGATAATAACATGGACTAAAAATTAGAATATAAATCTAAATATTTCAATTTTTTTTTCAAAAATCAAAGAACAATTACCCATCGCATAACACATTGTAGCTCTCCGAAACATAGAATTTTGAAGTGTTAAGAGGGTAAGGTCTCTAGGCCGGTCCACGGTGCACCGGATCGTAATCCACAATGATGATGCCTCGTAGAGAGAGATGGGAAATAGGGGGAAAGGGAAAGGAGCGAAACCCTAACCTTGTCGGAGGGGATCGACCTCCCGGGGTTGTTGCGCATGATGGCGGCGACGATGGTGGCGACGCGGGCGCTGGAGTTCCCGCTCCAGGCGAAGTCGAAGCAGGGGACCTTCGTGAAGAACTTGTCCTCGCAGGGGGGGATCGGGGGGGACACGACCGCCTCGGGGTCGTACACGTTCTTGTAGGCGGTGGTGGAGGCGAAGCGCGACCGCACGGCGCGGTCGATGCAGAAGATGAGGAAGATGAAGAAGAGCGAGGAGAAGAGCTGCAGGAACGCCGATCGCTTGTTCCGCCATGTGAGGATCGCGTTCTTCCGGAGCAGCGCCAGGTACTGCTGCGCCGCGAGCCGAGCCCCCGATTGGAGCTCCATTAATGGCGACCTCGCAGATTCCGATCGATCGAGATCTCTCTTTCTCTCTCTCTCTCTCTCGATCGAAGTCGATACCTAAATCGAGATCGAGATCGAGATGGAGACGAAGAAGAGTTCGATCGATCGATCAACGCAGATCGAGAGAGAGGAGAGGGGGGATTTGTTGATGGAGCTTTCTCTCTCTCTCTCTCTCTTCTTCTTCGTCTTCTACGCCTTCGTCTTCTTCGTTGGCGTTTGTTTGGAGGTTTCAAGGGAGGTTATGGGGAGCTGCTGAGGGGATAAGTAACGGGGTATTTATTCACAGGTGAAAATGTAAAGAGACCCCTCAACTGTAGCGATCATCGAAATGGCACCCTCAACTTTTTTTTTTTTTTTTTGGAAAACTTCAAATACCCCCATGTGGTTTCACTCTTTCTCACTTTAGTACCCTGTGGTTTAAAATATATCAAGTTAGTACCATGTGGTTTCGCACTTTCTCACTTTAGTACCCTATGGTTTAATATTTCATTAAGAGAAAAATAAAATCACAGGATACTAACTTGATACAAAAATAAAACCACATGGTACTAACTTGATACATTTTAAACCACAGGGTACTAAAGTGAGAAAGTGTGAAACCACGTGATACTAACTTGATACACTTTAAACTATAGGGTACTAAAATAAAAAAAGTGCGAAACCACGGGGTTTTTTAAAGTTTTTTCTCTTTTTTGGGGAAACTTCAAATACCCCATGTGGTTTCGCACTTTCTCACTTTAGTACCATATGGTTTAATATTTCGTTAAATTATATACCGTGAAATGAATAATAAAAAGAGAAAATTGAAACAACGTGGTACTAACTTGATATAAAAATAAAACCACAGAGTACTAAAGTGAGAAAGTGTGAAACCACAAGGTATTAACTTGATACACATTAAACCACATGGTACTAAAGTAAAAAAGTGCGAAACCATAGGGGGTATTTGAAGTTTCTTTTTTTTTTTCAGGAAAATAAGTATGAAACTTACCCCAACTATGGCGATTTAAATTTTCCCACACTTTCAAAATTTTTATTTTTTATCTAAATTCTCAATTTATTTTATTTGTGCCTGTCAATGACATTGCGACTTTAAAATTTTTGTTTTGTTTCACTTTACAGATTTATTAGTATACTTTGTGCAATTATCACTAATATTTAAATTTATTTAATAAGTAATTAGCTTAAATTTTGAAGTCAAAATATTGTGAATTGGCTCAAATTAAACAAATTAAAAAGTTGAATAGTAAAATAAAAATTTTAAAAGTTTGTATAGTCAAATTTCACCCGTAGTCCAGGTAAGTTTCTTACATTTTTATCTTTTTTTTAGGAAAAACTTTAAATACCACCCCATGTGGTTTCCTACTTTTTCACTTTAGTATCCTATGGTTTAAAGTGTTTCAATTTAGTATCCTGTCGCTCCGCACTTTTTCACTTTAGTACCCTGTAGTTTAAAGTGCATCAATATAGTATTCTGTGGTTTTATTTTTTCTTTTTTGTCGGCACCTCTGTTAATATTTTGTTAAATTATATACAAAAAACTTCAGATACCCTATCTAGGTTTATCAAATATTCACTTTAGTACCCTTTAGTTTTAAATTTGTCATTGATTTTTTTTTTCCTTCGTTAATATTTCGTTAAATTATATACCAAAAACTTCAGATACCCTACCTAGATTTATCCAATATTCACTTTAGTGCTCTTTAATTTTAATTTTGTCACTGATTTAACAAAAAAATAATGAAATAGATGAAAAAAAAAAAGAGAAAAATGAAATCACGGGATACTAACTTGATACACTTTAAACCACAGGGTACTATCTTGATACACGTTAAACCACATGGTACTAAGTGAGAAAGTGCAAAACCACAAGGGCTAACTTGATATAGTTTAAATCACAGAATATTAAAGTGAGAAAGTGTAAAACTACATGGGGGTATTTAAAGTTTACCCTTTTTTTTTTATTGTGAATCTTTGGCTTCTAATTTGTTTTATTCTACTATATCTTTCTTTACTCAACGAAGCAAAAAATATTATCAAATTTAAAAAGTTTATTATTTATTATCCGTGACCTAAAAGTTTTTATCAAATTTAATGTTTTTTTATTAAAAAGAGATTAAATTATTAAACCTTATGAAATTACCAATGATTTGATAAAATTTCAAAACTTTTTGAATAAATTACTTACTTAAAAAAAACTAGAAATTTGAAGGGTCTCAATAATAAAAAAATAATTAAGGGAGCCATTTCATAATATTCTTTAGTTTAGAGTTCTCTCTTATTTTTTGTCTTATATAAACACCACGCATATACTCCAAAGTCAGTGTAAATCATACATTCTATATATAATATATCCATCCAACAGTAAAGTCTAATTCAGGCTATTCAAAATTTTCTTGAAAAATACTTATCTTACATAAAAAAATTGAAAAAACTTTTTACACTTTCTCACTATATTACTCTATGATTTAAAGTGTATCACTTTCGTACCCTGCGATTTTATTTTTTCTCTTTTTGTTATCCCCTTCGCTAATTTTTTTATTAAATTAGTGACAAAGTTAACACTAAAAGATATTAAAGTGAATATTTGAAAAACTATAAATAGGGGTCTGAACTTTTTTGTATATAATGTAATGAAAAATTAACGGAGGGCAGACAGAAAAAGACAAATGAAATCACAGAATATTAAATTGATATACTTTAAATCACAGAGCACTAAAATGAGAAAGTGTGAAACAACATGGGTGGTATTTAAAGTTTATCCTACAAAATTTAAAAAAGAAAATTTGGAGGACTAAATTTTAACAAGTTGTCTAAAACTTTATTAGGGAACTAACTACTAATATTGAGATAGTAAGAGGACTGTTGGTACATTTTTGCTCGGGGGTTTAAAAAGTGGAGCCGATTTGACCCTGAATTACAATGAAATAACGAGAATGCCCCTAGCTGTGGAAACAACGTGGGAGAGCACCGAGTTGGCGGAGGCGCATTGGTGTGCCAGCGTTGTACAGTTACTACAGTTATAGGGCCGTTACATAACATAAAAAAAGTTTTTCTTTTTTCTAATAAAAATATATAAAACTTATCTAAATTTTAAGACATTTTGATTTGACTATTTAATCTTTTAATTTTTTTTAAAATTTAAATAATTTGATGACTTTTTTGAAATAAAATTTAAACGAATTGGTTGTTTTAATAAATTTATAGTGACATAAATTATATAGATTATATTAACTAACTTCGTAAAAATAAGCTGTCCCATTCAAATTTTAAAAGTAAAAAGTAACTAAGGGGCGGTTTGATTCGACGCAACTATAAATATAGTAGTATAGTTGGAAACACACGATGTTGGAAATACAGCAGTTATAATTACATACATCTTGTTTAATTGAATGTAGTAGCAATTACTGTAAGTATAAATATTTTGTTTGATTTTTTGCGATTGAGAAATAGGTTCACAAATTTCCATCATTTAATATGTGGGGGAGGTGAGATTACGCCCTAAATAGGAAAGAGAAATTTTTTAAAAAAGATTATTAGTAGGGGTGGCAATCCAGCTCGCTGTTCGTGAGCCAGCTCGTGTTCGGCTCGAAATGAGCTCGAGATCGAGCATCGCTCGTTTAGATAAAACGAGCGAACATCGAGTGGGGTACAGCGTTCGCTGTGTTCGGGCTTGGATACAGTTTGTATACATATATTTTAGTTATATAATTATTAATTTATATTTTTAATATATAAATAAATAATTATATATCTATATAATATAAATTTTTATTATTTAATTTTTAGCCGAACTAAAATATAAAGCACAACTCAATTATAAAATGATTCATTTATATGTAAAATTTCAACAATTAGATCAAAGTATAACGGATAAGATCTTTTAAATCTATTTTCTATATATATTCATTTTAATCTTTTTAAATTTTTATTCATAAGACAGCTCGTATTCGGCTCATGCTCGGTTCGTTAATAAACAAGTTAAAACACGAGCCGAATTTTTCGACTTGATACTTTAACGAGCTAGCTCGTGTTCGGCTAGTTTATGAAACGAGCCGAACACGAGCCGATCCCAGCTCGCTCGTGTTCGGCTCGTTTACACCCCTAATTATTAGGGAGGTAAATTTATTTTTATTTAAAATTATCTTATCAAATTATATAGTTGAATATTTCAGCTCGATATTGTAACGAATGAACTGATATTCGACCTGTTTAATAAATGAACAAATATAAGCCGACCTCAGCTTACCCGTATTCTGCTCGATGACAGCCCTAGTAGTTGGAAACTTCAATCTCCAAATAAATAATTTTGGAGGGAAAACAGAAAAAGTTACCCTGTTTAGAAATACCACTGGTCCTCTTCAACCAATTTTAACCCAAGAAATTAGGTGAGGACACTGATAAGATTGTTAATGATGAGGGTGTTAACTTGGTATTAAAGTTTATTTCACATTTTCTTATTTTTCAGGAGTAATTTCATACAAGCCCTTGCAAATATAGTAAATAATAAATATATTTCTACAAAATTTAATTTTTATATGTTGTCTCTACAATAATCATAATATTTTTAAATATATCTCTCTGATTTGTTACTGTTAAAGAATCGTTAAAAAAACTGTCTATATTTTTAATTTTGCTATCACAAATATATCCCTTCTAAAGTCATAACAGTATAATATAAAAGGATAAAAATATCAAAAACTAATCGGGGTTAAATATTTAACCTATGGTAACTAAATATTTCTAATGGATTCTAACGATAGGAACATATTTAAAAACATCAGAATTTTTGCAGAGACAATATATGAAAGTTGAACTTTGTAGGAATATATTTACCATTTATTATATTTGCAGGGACCCGTATGAAATTAACTTTTTTTTATTACAATTGTTTCCAAATACATAATTTTACATTAATATCTTTAAAGTTTATGATTAAATTTATATTTTTTATTATTTACTTTTATTAAGTTGCTTCAATTATAAAGTTGATTATTACATACTTTGATAGAACTATCAAGTCCGCGTTAGCAACAAAATCTAGCCACATAATAAATAGTGAGTTAAATTAAAATATATAATAAATATTAAGAACTTAGTTATAAAAATTAAAATGTAATGAGGAACTAAAATATACAAAAAAAAAAGATAGGTTGGAAACTAAACGCGTTGAATAATAATATAACTTTTAATTAGTACCATCTCTCTTTTTATTTAAACTGACCTTTTTTTTTTTTAATTAGTAACTGCTTTTGTGTTAGAACGGGAAAGCGCGTTGAATAATAATATAACTTTTTTAATTCAGAAATTTCAAATTAAGGAATTCAAAGTTCATAGATAATCCCATGCTTAATTACATAAAGATGATTCATACACATGACGACATAGCCACGTAATTTATACTTTGGAAAAGCGTAAAATACTATTTTTACGAAAAAAAACTTTTTTATGAAAATTTTTTTTTAGATAAAAATTTGTAAAACAAAAATTCTATTTTTTTCATTAAATTTGAAAAAAGAAAAAATTAGTTTTTCTTAAGACCAAACGAATAAAAAATACTTTTCCAGCCATAAAATTATTTTTTTCAATATCTTCTTAAAAACCAAACATGGCTGGAGTTACAATACAGATTTTTAAAAACCCCAAATCGAACGCAAAATCCGAAGAAGTAGAATCCGAATCCGACGAATTTTGAAAATTAATATCCAAATCCAAACCCGACAAAAAATTCGAACCCTGATTCAAATCCGAAATACTTATTTCTCTTTACCGTATCTCAAAATATTGTATATTAAAATCTAAAATTTTGAAATGCAAGTGCAAATATAATATCAAATATATATATATATATATATATATATATATATATATATATATATATATATATATATANAAATCAATTCGAGTATGGCTCAGATACGAACAAAATTTCTATCCGAAGTCAAATCTATCGAATTTTATTTTTATACCCGTATTCCAAACTATATTCGGTTAGTATCATATTTCATTAAAAAATAATAGGGGCAATTACTTATATACTCCTAAAAAGTTTTCGACTTTCTGATTTTCCCATCTTAGAAAGCTAATATTAAAAATACCCTTTTTCACGTTCCAACCTATTTCTAATATACTTCTAGATTTAAAATCTTTTAATGAACTCTGTTATCTCTGTAAAATTATTATTTTATCTTTTCAAATATACCCTTCCATCATCACTGACTTTCTTATTTGTCTTTAAAGTCAAAGACACAAAAAGTATTTTAATTTTTGGTCTTTTCAAATATACCTCTCTACCGTCACCAACATTTCTTATTTGTCCTCAAATTAAGGACAAGATTGGCATTTTAATTTTTTTAACTGTAGTTGATATTTAACTCACGTTTAACCCAAGTTAACTTAATAGGAGATAACTGCGGGGGTATTTTGCAATAACGGTGGAACATATGAGAAGTTTTTTAGAAAGAAAAAAATAAAGGAATAAATCGGATATTTTAAAACGTATAAAGAGTATATAGGTAATTATCCCAAAATAATATGATCTTCAAATGCTTTTTCCCACTAGAAGCAACCAGACAAGTTAACTATCTCTAACCAAAGAGACCTAAATCTAAAAATGTAAAAAAATTTAATTGTTTAAATTAAATTTATTTTTATTAATCAAAATTTAATGGCAATTTTGATAGATTTAACTGTTATCGATGCTTTTTCAACCGATGAAAATGCAGATTTTGTTAATCGTTAATGGTTTAATAAATAATATTAGGGTAGTTAAGTTTGCAATACATATTGAAAACTAACTCAAATTAAAATAATTTATAAAAAAAAGGTGAGGGCTTCATGTTTATTATTTGAGTTATTTTCATTATTTTAATTTGAGTTTTTTTTTCAAAAATATGCAGAAAATAACTCAAATTAAAGTGCTTTACGTGAGAAAAATATATAGAAAAATAATCAAAAATTTTATTTATTAAATAATTATATGGTGAGACGAAGCATTTTAAATTGAATAATTGTTACAATTCACCAAGACAATGAATCAATTTATGAATGAATTGGTAATTATAGTAGTTGATCGAAGAGAACTAATAAGAAAATTGTCACACTGAAACATTAAAAATTATAATATTTACATCTAAATAAAGCATTATTATTAGTATTATTTTCGCACACCACTTTTTTCGTACTTAATTAAGCAATAATTTAATTTTCACAACAAAGACCAAAAATTTGTGAGAGTCAAAGGGTTGATCAATTCATTGATCCTGGTGTGAATTATGTGATAATTTTACTGTTTGGTGGTTTATGATGGTGCTCATTGTTTCTTTACTTTAAACACTTTGTGAATTAAAAATAATGGAGATTAATTATTGTTTTAGAGTCAAAGAGTTTGATCGAAAAAACTCTAATTAATAAGATGAACTCCGCATAATCGTACGTGTTTAATTTATCTTTATGTCAAATTGCCCATTAATTTCTTTATTAATACTCTAGATTAATGATCAATGGTTTTCTATTTTTATTTCCACATTGTTCTTCATGTTTAATTTGGATCTCTAACAAATATCTTAAAACAGGTTATCAAAATCATTTTGTTGTTTATTATTTTTGTACACATGAATAAATAATCCAAATTTCTTTCAATTTTCCTTTGATTTTTTTTATGTCAACTTCAAAAATAACTTGCTAGGTTTCTAACTACAATTTACTATTCAATAATTTAATTACCTAAACTTGTATTCTATGGCAACATTTACGCGTATTTGAATAAAAATTTTGCATACGATTGACTTCAATTAGCTAAAATTTTAATTTAATTGCTGATGTTAGCAAGCTTAGTGGCAAAGAAACTTATAAAAAAAATTGTGTAGATAACTAAAAAAAATGATAAGTATCGACGAGTTGAATTTTTTTTTTTTTACTTTCTAGGTAGGTGCAGTGTGCATAATATAAGTAAATAATTCAAAATATTATTCTTATTGTAAAATGTGAGAGACTTTGTTTTTTGGAATTGGAAACGCGGAATTGTTGCTTGACTAAAACATGGTCAAATTCTATCCTAATTAATAATTTAGAATTTCAAACGAATCATGAAAGTTACATACTATGTTGTCTTTGGAGAATACGCGAGTTATCAGTATCTTACCTTTATATATTATTTTTTCTAAATTTGTCACACGGCAACAATACCTTCATTATTGAGTGTGGCTCCACCTCGAATCAGCTCAAGTTCTTATATATTTTTCTCTTTTTTTTACTTGAACTGGACTGAATTTTTCTCTTTCTCTATTTGAACCGAATCGATTATTGTTGATGTGGGCTGGTCCAAGCCAACTCAAGTCTCCCACATATTTTTCTTTTTTTTTGCTTGAATCGAACCTACCTTTTTCTCTTAGTTTACTTGAACCAAACAGTATCAATCTGTTGCATTTATCTTAACCGACCCTCATATGTTTCCATCTTTGAGCCAAATTTTTCTCTTCTTTTGCTTGAACTGAACTGATCACTGTCAAGTGTAGACTCTAACATGAATCGGCTCAAGTTTTCGTTCTTTTTGTTTGAATCAAACCGAGTTTTTATTTTTTTTGCTTGAGTCAAATCAAGTCACACATCTGCATTGGGCAAAACTATTCATCTTTCTTTTTCTCTTCCTTCTACTGCTACCTTCCTCCATCGACAAGATGAATCCCATCCCTTATTGTTATTTTTTTTATTACAGTTTTCTCTTCAGTTGTCGCCCTTTTTTTTTAATTATCTATCTGTTGTATCGCACGAGTTACTATACTAGTTATATATATATTTATTATAAGTATTAAAGCCAATGCTTAGTGCAGTTAGTTAGTTGGGGTTTCAATCTCTCACCTACTGTTTTACAAAAGAGCAATTTAGCCCCTGAACTTTTCAAAGAAAGTATATGAGTAAGCTTTATATGAGAGCTTTTATTTAAGAAGATCCATATACAGAGAGAGAGAGAGAGAGAGAGAGAGAGAAAATAAGAAGCGCTTTTATTAGTAGTGTTTCTTGAACATATATATGTATGTATCCAAATGCACTCCACATGTGATATGGGGACTAAAAATGTATTGTGACATGGTTCAAATGAACTATTCCCAATATAGTTGACTCATGCAATCACAAAATATAACAACACAAACAAGAAAACAAGAAAATTTATTTGAACTATAATTATTTTGATTCGATTACTCGACATTTCAAAATTTTTATTTTATTATTTTAGTTGGATGGTTAATTCAAAATAGTCTATAGTTCTAATAGATTTTATATATTTTTATAACCTCTTTTTACTCTAAAAAAAAATTCTGTCTGATGTAGCACTAAAAACAAAAAGTTGTTGGTTGATGCTCATTTGTGGCTTCTTAAATTAAAGGGTCACTTAAAGAGATTATATATACACTTGTTGTTATCCTTTCAATTATTTATTTAATTAACCACAAGTTCTCTTCATGACCACATGAAACTAATTGGATTCTTGGGGGAGAAGTTATAATTATGATAATCACAAAAATTTCAGATTGGTCAACTCATTCCAATTCCACAATCTTTTTTATTAGCATTAACACTTCATTAAAAGAAAGAAAAAAATTGAAACAGTACTTATCTATTGCCCTAATTTATTAATTAATAGATTCCAATCAATTATTTATGTTTTCTCATTTGAGTCTTTGACAAGGTGTTTGGAATGTGCTTGCATGTGCTTTGGCCTTTTTATTTTTTAAAAAATCCTATCTTACTTGGTTTGTTTTATTATGTTAAAGGGATAATTATCTATATACCCATCAAAACTTCAGAAATATCTTATTTATTATACATTTTTTGCCTTTAACTTAAGGGCAAATAAGAAATATTGGTGATGATACAAGGGGATATTTGAAAAGACCAAAAATCAAAATACTTTTTGTGTCCCTAACTTAAGAGCAAATAAAGAAAAGTCGGTAATGGTGGAAGGATATATTTAAAAGGATAAAATAGTAATTTCATATAGATAATAGCTAACAGTTAATTAACAGAATTTAATTCTATGGATGTATTTGAAATAGGTTGGAATGTTAAAAAGATATTTTTAAAATTAACCTTCTAAGAGGGGTAAATTAGAAAGTCGGAAACTTTTCAAGGGGGATATAAGCAATTGCCCCTATTTTAAAAATCCTTAACTCAACAATAGATCTGTTTAAAAAAAAAAGTTGTTTGATAGTTAAATATATATATATACTAGTTGAGTGTACGTACAAATACACGTAACAATTAATTATTTAATAATTATTTTAAATTAATAAAAAATTGTACATTATATTTATTCAAGAAATCTTATTAATGATGTGTAAAATAGGGGAATATATTACGCTGTCATACTTCTAATTCAAAATTTAAATGTTGTCTACTACAATATTATATAGTTTGATCTAGTACCAAGTGATAGTCATTCAACCGTACCGCGATTTAGTCATCATCGAAACCAAATGCAATAAACGGAGCCCGTTGACTTACGATGAATTCTAGCTCAACTCCTCTGTATCGTGTTGATCTCTTATATATATATTTATATATACTATTATATATATATATATTATATATGTTATATATATAGCTAGAGCTAGAAATACTGTGTAAAAGTATCACCAAAGTGGATCTGTAGTGTTTTAGCCCTTGGATGGAGAGATGTTGAGGTTGAGATGAAGTGCTGTGGTGGTGGTTAGGTGGAATAGTGTTCGATCCAGGACTATTAGTAATCAAAAAGTTGATCCAATGGCTTTAAAAACCACACAAGTTATCCTTCGGGTGATATTGATACAAAGTTTCTAGACCTACTCATATATTTATATATATATATATAAAATATATTATTATATATATATAATTTTTTATAGATTATTTTTTCATCAGAGTGATGAGCAGCATTGGATTTAATTTATCAACTCTATATTCTGAATGAGAGAGAATTTTCAAAATCTATGAGATTTCACCAGAGAAACTATGGAAAATGTGTGGAATTTTTGCAAGTTTTTTTTTTTTTCTTTTTTTGGTTTTTTCGGGTCATAATAGCGAAGAAGTTCTGCTCACGCGGTGTTGCTTTGCTAATCTGTTAGTGGTCATGCACCCCTGATCGATTGACATCACATTTCAAAGATTTAAGTTCTGTTAAAAAAAAGGAATTAATTACGTTATTGTATGACCGTTAACAATCGTTATCAGATTTAGTATTTTGAGTGTTTGATTTTAAGATGCTAAGTTATAAGTATAAATAATAATTAAAGTGCGTGGACTTTTTTTTTTTTTTTTTTTTTTTTTTTTTTTTTTTTTTTTTTTTTTTTTTTTGTGCCTGGCTCGAGGAGGGCCTTAGCTGCCTTCATTTTGTACGCCTAATTCATTGTTCTTAATGAATGAAACAGATAGCTTGCTACCTTTCTCTTAATTCATTGTGGAGACGTGGCCACGAAGGAATCCGCCTACTGTCAAATAAATACTAAAATTAAAAATTGTATCTTTGAAAGAGTTTTAATAAATTTTTCTACGACAGAATCAAAAGTCTATTTAGATATTTTATTTTTAAACTTAAATTTTTATTTTTGCATTCTAACAAAAAAAATGTTAATTTGTTTTTTTTTTTGGTTGAAAGTTCTACTAGGATTTGCTAAAGCAAAAAACAGGAAGAACAAATCTATTATAATAATAATAAAAAAAAAACTCTTTGTATGTTGGATTTTTGCTGAGAAACAATACAGACACTGAGATTTGGACGAAAAACTTTTAGATTAAACCAAATTGTTAAGACTCGTGCACAAAATAAAAGAAAAACTTCAAATACCACTCTTATAGTTTCACACTTTCTCGCTTTAATATCATGTAGTTTAAAGTGTATTAATTTAGTGCCATGTGGTTTTATTTTTATCTTTTTATTATCGATTTTACTAATTTTTTTCATTAAATTAGTGACATAGTTAAAACTAAAGGGTATTAAAATGAATATTCGATAAATCTAGGTGGGATATCTGAAGTTTTTTTTGTATATAATTTAATAAAATATTAACAGAAAAGCTGATGAAAAAATAAAAATAATATCATAGGATACTAACTTAATACACTTTAAACTATATGGTAGTAGAGTGAGAAAGTGCGAGACCACAAAAGTGGTATTTAAAGTTTATTCCAAAATTAATTATATTGTTTACCAAACACTTTGTTTGAGGTTTGGTTGAGAAACTTCTCAGCAAAGTTGCGCTTGTTACTATTTGACCAAATGAAAATTTTGAAATTTCCTTGTAAGTGGACAAAGAGGATAAGAGTTGAAGTTCACTAACCAATCATTTTTTTCTAAAACAATGTTCATTAATGAACAATTTAGTACTCTAAATAAGGTAATATGGACCACAAGTTTGGTGTCAAATTTTGTGGGCTATATAAGCTTATAATTTAACTAAATATAATTAGCAATTTCCACATAAGTGCAATAAATTTTGTGATTCATTAACTAGCAAGGCAAGGACCGGACACTACTTGGTTAATTTGTCCTCATGTGGGTTCCGTTGTCGGAAAGGAACTCGACCAATTTCACACTTCCGATAGTACTGAACACTGCTCCATACTAGAAAAAAAAGGTTAATTTCATATGGCTTTTTGTAAATATATCGAATAGCAAATATATTTTTATAAAATTTTAATTTTTTATTTTTATTTTTATAAAAATTATAGCGTTTTTAAATATACCTCGGCTGCTAAGATTCATTCGAAAAATATAGTTAGCTATAGGTAAAATAGTTAACCATAGTTAGTGAATAAGATAAATTAACATTTTTATCTCTCTTATATTATCTGTGATGGTAGAAAGGAAGAAGAGGAGATTTTTGAAAGAATATTTATATATAATTTTAACAATTGACACTTTTGAAGGACATATTTATAATGACAAAAATATTATTTCACTTATTTTCTGTTAAAAAATAAATAGTGCTATAATAATAACAAAGTAGAAGGACAAATATGAATATCATTGACCTTTTATAACGATAAAAAAAAAATGTTGAATTTTGTAATATTTGCTATTCCATATGTTTAGAAAAAACTGTATGAAATTAACCCAATAAAATAAATAATAAAAAATCAAGAGGTGCTTGGAAAAAGACTAGTAATTAATACATGTACTATTTAAATGAAATATCTACATGCCCTACTTAGCTTTATACGTGAGTGAGTTATAATAATGAAATAATGACGTCACCATTAGTTCATTGGATATCGGCCATGCATATGGACAAAAAAAAAAAAAAAAAAGTAAACTTCAAATACCCTCCGTGGATTTAGGGATGTAAACGATGTCCGAGGCGAGCTGGGGTCGGCTCGTTTATTAAGAGCCGAACACGAGCTAGCTCGTTAAAGTATCGAATCAGAAAATTCAGCTAGTGTTCGGCTCGTTATTATTACACAGAGACACACGAGCTGGCTCACGAGCTGCAACGAACAATAAATTAAAAAAAATTAGATTAAATATATATTAAAAATAAATTTATAAAATCTTATCCATTAGACTTTGATCTAATAGTTGAAACTTTACATATAAATGAGTCTTTTTATAATTAAGCTCGCATTTATATTTTTATTTTGCTAAAATTTAAATAATAAAAAAATATATTTTATATAATTATTTATTTATATATAAAAATATAAATTAAATAAATTATATAAATATAAAATATATGTATTCGAGCTGTTATCGAGCCGAACACGAGCGAGCTGATCCCAGCTCGTGTTCGGCTGGTTTATTAAACGAGCTGAAAAATTCAGCTCATGTTCGACTCGTTTACTAAACAAGCGAGCCGATCTCGAGCTCATTTCGAGCCGAACACAAGCCGGCTCACGAACAGCGAGCTGGATTGCCACCCCTACGTGGTTTCATACTTTCTCACTTTAGTATCCTGTAATTTAAAGTGTATCAAGTTAGCCCTTGTGGTTTCGCACTTTCTCACTTTAATACCCTGTGGTTTGAAGTGTATTAAGTTAGTACCCTGTGGTTTTACTTTTCTCTTTTTATTATTCATTTTACTAATTTTTTCCGTTAAATCAGTAACAAAGTTAAAATTAAAGGGTACTAAAGTGAATATTCGATAAACCTAGGTAGGGTATCTGAAGTTTTTTTTATATAATTTAATGAAATATTACCGGAGAAAAAAAAAACCAGTGACAATTAAAGTTAAAACTAAAAGGTACTAAAATAAATATTCGATAAACCAAGATAGGGTATCCAAAGTTTTTTATATATAATTTAACGAAATATTAACAAATGAGCCGACGAAAAGAGGAAAATAAAAATATATGGTACTAAATTGATGCACTTTAAACCACGGGATACTAAAGTCGGAGAGTGCGAAACCACATGGTACTAAATTGATACGCTTTTAAACTATAAGGTACTAAAGTGAAAAAGTGCGAAACTATAGGGTGGTATTTGATTCCCAAAAAAAATTAAAGTCAAATAGAGTGTTACATATAAAGCTAAGAACCTTCTAATCTTATATTAAAAAATAATAAAACTGTTAGATTAATAAATAAATATATTATTCGGTGAGTGGGAAACCACTCTTTCCCAATTATATTTTCCCATGTAATTTACATGGGTCCATTTAAATTATCTATGTGGTCCTCACAAAGTGTTGGGTGAACCATCTCCACCACGTCAGCGGTGCACCGGCACGTGTAAATAGTCGCTAATAGGTCGATTATTATGTCAAAATCAATATATTCGCATGCTTGATATAGAGTATATTAACAAATTTGTATGAATTGCTTATTACAGTTGTAACAATTCAATTTA
Organism: Ananas comosus; assembly: GCF_001540865.1. Classification (NCBI taxonomy): domain Eukaryota; kingdom Viridiplantae; phylum Streptophyta; class Magnoliopsida; order Poales; family Bromeliaceae; genus Ananas; species Ananas comosus. Next base: position 21,394,833 of record NC_033621.1, on the reverse strand, counting down.
ATTTTGCTATTAGGGTTTAAAATTTATAAACTTTTCTTTTCTTGCCGTATTATATAATGCCCATATAAAAATTTTCATATATTATCTTATTGCATGTAAAATAATAAAAAAAAATTACTATAATAGTTATTTTATATTGAAATAGTAGCACTAGTCCAAAGAAAAGTTTTCATCTAACATAAAAGTAGAAAAATAAAATTATTTTTTTTGACATTATTTAACTATAAAATTATTTTATTACTTTTATTAACCCTTTCGTCAGCCATAAAATGAAAAGTTTTTTTTTTTTTGGCGACAGTAACAACACATAGAATTTAAAGAAAACTTCAAAAACCCCCAATGTGGTTTCGCGCTTTCTCACTTTAATATCATGTGGTTTAAAACGTATCAATTTGCCACTCTGTGGTTTCGTTTTTCTCTTTTTGTTATCAATTTTATTATTTTTTTTCTTAAATCAGTGACAAAGTTAAAATTAAAGGATATTAAAGTAAATATTCGATAAACATAGATGGTTATCTGAAGTTTTTTGTATATAATTTAACGAAATATTAACGAAAAAGCTTCTGAAAAGATAAAAACGAAACCACNACAACATTCCATTATATATCTCTGATGTTGAATATTTTGGTGAAAAATTTAAAATATCCAATTATTATTATTATTATTATTATTATTATTATTTAATAATTTATTTATTCTTATTTATTGTCATTTATTATTTATTATGTTAATTAATTAGATAGATTTAATTAATTTATTTTTATTATTCTTTTTTTATATTGCATAAGGCATGAAATGGAACGTTCCATTCTCTCTCCATTATATATGCACTGGGTTGTGTTTAGACCTGGCAAACGGGCGGATTGGATAACCAGTGGAAGGATCATTATATCCGCGGGTTACTTGGGCATGGATAGAGCAAGTGGCAAAGGGCTTGGTGGTTGGTACCCGAGACCCAAGTTCGAATCCTAGTTGATTCACATTTCTAGCTAAGTTTATTTCTAAATGAAATAAACGAAGCGGATAGNCATACAATAAAAATATTTAAAGTCTTAAAATAAAGAAATTTCGTAATATAAAAAACACGCAATAAAAAATTAATATTAAAATTTTTAAGATAGGTAAATAAAAAAATATATTTTTTAATTAAAAAAATATATTTTGTAATTAAAAAATATATATGCGGGTACCCGTGGGTACCCGTGGGTTACCCAAAATACCCACAGCTTAATGGGTACCCATCTGTTTTACCCGTAATTTTTTGGGTTAGAAAAGTTGGTATCTATACCCGTAAATTTGCAGGTAACCCGCGGGTATCCACAGGTATGGGTCAAGATTGCCGGATCTACTTGTGCTGTTCATCGAGATGAACATTGCGAAGAGAGAGAGTTAAGTGAAAAAAAAAAGAGATGAAATTTTATTTAAATTCTAATTTTATTTTTATTTTGTTTGATCTCTTTATAATCAAATTTTCAGTGCGATTTTTTCTCCAGCAAAATATAAATTATAAAAATATCATTCTCCGATAGCTTACTTTTTTGGAGAACTATAATTATTCTATATTTTTGGAACATCCACATCAGATAAAAGTCCAAAAATAAATAAATAAATAAATAAGAGCAATGTTTCAATACTCCATTGTAATTTTAGCCATTTATTTCTAATTAATGGAAGGTTAAGATTTATGTGTAAAAAAAAAAAACATGTTATTCCACTGGCAGTGACGTTACCAAGTATGTGCGATAGGAATATATTGGAAAAAAAAAAGAGCCAACATTAAAATGTTACATACTACACGGAGAAAACGAATTTTTAAATACGATGACACTGGATCATAAATTTTTAGTGATTTATAATTTAAAATTAATTATCAAATATAAAAATTTTATGTTTAAATAGTTAATAAAAATTAGCTTTTTAACTATAATATAAATTAAATCTAAATTTAAAATTTAAATTTGATCATTATTTTAAACTTTAATCCTGTTTTTGAATATTAAATGAACAATTTGAATTTATTTTAAAACATAGAAACTTTTTATTTAAATAAATAATAAAAGTTGGATTTATAAGTAGAGTATAACTTAAATTACAATTTAAAATAGACTAATATTTTTGAACTTTCATGTTATTTGAAGATTGAGTTGACAATTTGATTTTAAATGTATTACTGATTTAAATATAAATTTTTCTTTCTGAAATTTAAATTTAAATTTAAATTTAAGTTTGAAGTTAACCTATAAAATTATAAACATAAAGTTTAAAATCAAGTTAAATTTTAAATTCAAATTTATGAAGATTTACCACTTATCAAATTAGCTATTATCTAATTTGGCAAGTAACAAAATTAAATTAGGAAATGAAAGATTTGTTAGATGCTATTCAATTTAGTAATTGGATAGTATATATTTTCTAATCTAATATTGCATTTAAGATTGATTTCGATCGGTAACTGTCGGATTGGCGCTAACCATTAATCCCAAAAGCTCGAGCTGTTAGAAATACGCAACCAATTCACTTAAGCGTATAAATACAACACCCACAGATCTTGATTGTGACTCGGCTCAACCAGCCTCACGCCACTTCGAACATGACTCGGCCCACCCAGTCTCACGTCATTTCGAACATGACTCGGTCCAACATGCCTTCTCGCCACAGTGTAGGATGCTGGCCCATTTAAGTCAATAGTAACCTATTGAGTAGGTTATTATTATGTTAAAGTCAATTTTTAATCTTTAAAAAGGAATGGTCAGATTTAAATTGGTCGGTGTATTGGAGTATTTCTCAATAAAAAAAACATATGTTTTCTCCCAACTATCGAGGATTCCGATTGGTTCGGTCTACCAGACCCGGTCCACAGACGACGAGCCGCAAATTGATCGGCCGGTGTATTTAAAGGGCCGGCAATGTTGGTTTCCCTTTGTTCCATTGTTCAAGTCTCTGTATACTGATCAGAAAGAAAAAGAGAGAAAAAGAAAAAAAAAGAAAAGAAGATAGAGAGAGAGAGAAAAAAAAAGAACAACCACTACAGCTTCTCTCTTTAGAGGCTCTCTCTCTCTATCTCTACTAGCTTATTAATTTTTGGGATCTTAAGTTGAGATTTGTGAATGGAACCGTCGTTGCGAGGCACTGCTAGTTTTTCGACCCAGGCTAATGCTCTTCTGAGGAAGAACCTCACGTTCCAGGTGATCATCTCTCTCTCTCTCTCTCTCTAATCTCTCTCTAATCTCTCTCTAGATCTAAATCTTTTTTGTGCGTGGTTTGTTTCGTAAATTTGCTTACAATTACGCACGGGGTTAATCGCTCTGCATTTTACAGCAAAAAAGAAAAAAAAAAATTGTAAATTCGGTCACATGAACACTAAATATAAGACTTCATTATACAGCTTTGATTGATTTTTTTTATTTATTAAATTTTCAAATTTTTTAAATTATAAGTCATGCTCATTTTCACTTGATTTGCATTTTTTTCATTAATTAATAAAAATATATATATAGTTTGTAATAAAAAAAGAAAAAAATATATATATAATGAATGAATGAGAGCATATATATATATATATATATATGCAGAAGCGGAACCTGAAGACGAACGTGGGGATCGTGGCGTTCCCGGTGATGCTGTGCGTGATCCTGGTGGTGTTGCAGGGCGTCATCGACCACGAGCTCGACAAGCCCGAGTACCGCTGCGGCTGCACGTGCCCCAGCGGCGGCGGCGCGTGCGTGTGCGGGCCGCAGCACTCGACGCTCGATCAGGTCGGGACGTGCGCCATCCCCAGACCCCCCCGCTGGCCGGCGCTGCTGCGGCCGGAACCGCTCGCTCGCCCAAGGTATATGCATAAACTTGTTGGACATTTGCTAACTAATTATTAATAATAATAATAATAATAATAATAATAATAATAATATAATGATGATGACGACCATGATGANTCAAAATCAACGGCTGAAAATAAAAATCTTACAAAATATAATAATATGACATTAAAATTTTAAATCAAAGATATTGATCTTGTTTTATATAGTATAAAGAATTTTCTATCAAAATTTCACGTGATTTGGATATTTCTATACCGTTAAACTTGCAAACGGCTCACTACGGCCATTGAAATTTATTAATTTTGAACCCATTCGATCACTAGGCACATGATATCGAAAAATAATAAAATTTATTTTCTAGGTACTCCAAATACTCTAGATCAAGTTTAACGAAGCTGATCGACGATTCAAAAGTCGCAACATAAAAAATGAGGTGTAAGCACGAAAGGCTCCGTGCTTCCGATAGCATAGTAGCCTCACTCTAATTATAATTATACTATATATTCAAAACTATATTATAATATATATATATATATATATATATATATATATATATAGAGTCCGGCTGCTATGCTATCGATAGCACCAAGTAGTTGGTGCTATCAAGTTTTCTGCCGTTAGATTAATCTCTTTGATTATTTTTACTCGTTAGATTATACTATTCAACCAACCACCCACACAACCCTAGGGGGCCCACATCATCCTAACCGCACATTACTTAATCCAATGGCCAAAAACTTGGTAGCACCAATGACTTGGTACTATTAATAGCATAGTAGCCTAGTTCTATATATATATATATATGAGTCCAGCTATGGTGCTTGTAAAAGCACCAAGCATTTGGTGCTTGTAAGTTTTTTACCGTTAGATCTACTTTTCGGATCATTTTCAATCATTAGATTATACTATTCAACCAACCACCCACTAAACTCTAGGGGTCCACATCATCTTAACAGCATATCTTTTAATCCAATTGCTAAAAATCTATAAGCATCAATAACTTAGATACTTTTAAAAATATAGAAGCTCAATTATATATATATATATATATATAGAGAGAGAGAGAGAGAGAGAGAGAGTGAGGCTAGAATACTTGTAAAAGTATCATGGGGGTGATACTTGTGTGTTTTTAGCCTTTGGATGGAGAGATGTGAGGTTGAGATGATGGTGGTAGGTGGTGGTAGGTGGTGGTAGGTGGAATAGTGTTTAATCAAATGGCTATTAATAATCAAAAAATAGATCCAATGGCTTAAACCCTAATAGCACCATGATGGTGATACTTATAAAAGTATCATAGCTCAACTCTATATATATATATATATATACGGATTTTGCATTGGTTTGGAATGAGATTTTGAGCTTAACCGAGAACAGGAAGTTCTTGGACATACTCCTAAACAATCTTGTTTGGGCATTGTCCGGATGGGTGCCACATGGCGAGCGGAGTCCATCCCCACTGCCCGACAAAAGTATTACTTTTGCTGAATTAAAATGCTTGAGAGTTGGAATGGTCGTCATTTTTTGCTGGGCTTTTGGGATAGACATCGCTCGCCACGTGGCACCCATCCGGATAATCTCCAAACAAGATTGCTTGTTTGGAGAGTATGTCCATAAAATATTTATCTGAAGCTAAATATGGATTTTTTGTGGGGTTTTTTTTCTAACAAAGTGTCTGCAGTTTATTTACACGTCCAGATGTAGCCAAAATTTACTGTGTTCGCTAAGTAGCATGGTTTCTATTTCTTGGAGTAGAGAAACTGTTCACGAAGCAGCGCTAAACAAGCACCAAATAGTGTTCTACTTCACAATTATTTTTTTTTTTTTTTTTTTTTTGGTTGAAGTACCTTAACAATAATTTTTCTTTTCTTTTGTTTTTCTCTATGTTGACAGGTATTGCAGGGAGGTTGTTCACACCAATTCCTTCCTCCAGCCCCAATTTCTCTGATTTTCTGAACATCCTAGCCAATGTTATTCCTGTGAGTTTACTTATCTGTGTTGAAATCCGAACGGCGAAAAAATAGATCCGAAAATAATTTAATGCAAAAAAAAGAAAAGATAAAGTGGAAAGAACACACCGATGTTTACATAATTCGGCCAACGGTCTACGTCCACAGACGAAGACGGAGCAAATACTTTATTAATATTGAAAAAAGGCGGAGTATAAAATTGAATCTCTCAAAGGACCCCGAACTCTAATTAGATCGGAAACGTCGAAATCCGCATCTGTACATGCGACTCCAAATAAGCGACTCGGCTCTCTCAACCCGTACGGACCAACACCTTAATTAATTAGCATGGCATGTGCGGCTCCTTCACCGTACGGACCAATAGCTTAATTAGTCGCCGGCTCCTCGGATGCTCACTTAATTAATTAGAGCTCCAACTCTCTCTTGGCTCGTGATGATGCAGCCACCGAAAACACCAAATTAACACGAAGCTTGGTTCTCTCCGGCAACAACCGTACCCTCCAAGAGACTTAATTAATTAGTGCATGGCCTCTTAATTTTGTCGCACGGATTAATTTGACCGTAGCATATATTTATAATACATGTCTCCTAAATAGGGTCTAATTCTAATTCAATTAGAAATTAGATTCCGACTCATAATCCATATATGCCAAATTAAATCTAAATAATATCTAATCTCAATTAGATTAGGATTTATCCTCAATTTAGATAACTACAAATCTAAACCAAAATTTAACAATCTGAATATCTTGATTAAATTGTTTTACTTATTCACTTTTGTTCTTTCCATTTATTTTGATTTTTCTAAAAAAATCTCGCAGGGAACGGACACAATTCCGCAATTTACGGAGTACATAGAACCGGCTTTTGTCTCTGATAGACCACTGTATCTGATCCAGCCTCAGTGTCTGCCAAGCTTCAATCTTTCAGTTTCTGTAGACATCGACAATTTCCCAATTCAGCTAGGTAAAAGAGCTTGTTACTTTTTTTTTTTAAAAAAAAAAAAAACTTAATTCTGATGATTTTAGGAAGTTTCTAGATTTTTATTTCTTTTGTATTTCTGATAGTTTAAAACTTTACTGTTATTTGTTGAATCACATGAATGTATATATTTCGCATGTTTATCAATTTTAGACTGCATCGCGCCAATTCAATACAGATGAATTCAAAAACGCTGTTTCGAACTAATCTCATATGGCAGAATGCTCACATTATATTCCTTTGAAAACAGCCACGATTTCACATCATTATTCTTTGAAAATGGAACAGATGTCGAGTGTGTTCAAGGTTTATCGCTATGGCGTAATAGTTCGTCAGCGATAAATGGTGACTTATACAAGGGTTATAGACAAGGAAACACGGCGAGGGAGACAAATGAATTTCTCACAGGTTATCTTGTTTACATTTTCTTTTTGTTCTCCTTTTTCGTGTTATTACTAGGTTCCGTAGCTAACTTCCACTTACCGTTCGCAGCTTACGACTTCTTGGATACTAGTGAGAATGGTTTCAATGTAAATATTTGGTACAACTCAACTTACAAGAATGACACCGGATATGTTAGCATTGCATTGCTTCGAGTTCCACGCTCATTGAATGCGGTAAGTGCATTCATTTCATCCAAAACTACAGAATTTCCTCTCCATCAAACAACTGAAATTACGAACTCATATGATGAACTGAACTTATTCGAGTGAATTCAACTTTCTCATTTATTGCATTTTTACCGAGATATTGGAGCCTTTTCGGATACTTGACCTTTATGGCTCAATTTGCAATTACCTCCATTTTAGTCGAAATTCTATATCTTTTGATGCTATTGATTAGAGATTATGATGATTCTTTTTGTAAAATTAATTATTTTTACAGGCCTCTAGCGCATTCCTCAAGCTCTTCAAAGGCGATGGGTTGGCTATGCAACTTGAGTATGTGAAAGAGATGCCCAAGCCCGCAACAAAGAGTAGATTCGATTTCTCCTCCCTTCTTGGTGCATTGTTCTTTACCTGGATCATCGAGCTACTTTTTCCAGTGAGTTCAATGGCCTTTAGTTTAGTTTATTGGTAAATGTGGTAGCTCACGTTATGCGTTTGTCTGGTGGTATTCTTTACACATAGTAGTTCAAAGTTAGGATTTCCCGCTTTGGACTTTGGCCTGGCTCGAGTTTTCATAGAAGTTGTCTTGAATTAGAAAAGCCGTTACAGGTTTTTCATTTATTTCTTCCCCTACAAACTCCCAGTATGGCAGAGGCTGAACCTTCAAATCGCAAGAAAAAGCTATTGATTTTTTAGTTGTCAAATGCTTGGTTGCTACTTCTTCAAATAGAGAAGTTGTTTCAGAAGTCAGGCCAAACTAAAAATATTCATTTGCTGTTAAGTATACGCTATCTAAATTCTATGAGGTGATTCTAACGAGCTTGTAATTTTTTTTTTACTTGTAGGTTATATTGACGTATTTAGTCTACGAGAAGCAGCAAAAGCTAAAACTTATGATGAAAATGCATGGACTAAAGGATGGCCCCTACTGGATGATATCTTATGCTTACTTTTTCTGCCTCTCAGCTCTGTATATGATATGTTTTGTAATTTTTGGATCTATAGTAGGTACGACCATCTAGTTACGAACTACCACTGTTCTATACAAATCTCAAATAAAATTTGCTTTAACTGGATTTTTATATTCTTTTGCAGGGTTAAAGTTCTTCAAATTGAATGACTACGGCATACAGGTTGTATTCTATTTCATTTACATCAACTTGCAGATCGCATTAGCCTTTCTCGCCGCAACTTTCTTCTCTTCTGTAAAGACTGCTACAGGTCAGATTCATAATCATCAATCAACAAATATACACCTGTAAAATCTGAATTTTTCATATATACCGCTCAAAAATTCTTACAAACATACCTTTTAAGAAACACATTTATGAAAATTCAGATTTTGCAGGAAATATCTCTGTCCACGTATATAGGTTGATATCTCAAACTAAAATCACTTTACATCCTTCTTGAGAGTTGAATGACGAACTGTGTTCGTCCGAACATCTTATGGTGCAGTTCTTGGGTATATATACGTATTTGGGTCAGGCTTGTTAGGAGAATTTCTTTTGCGTTTCTTCGTCGAAGACACTTCTTTTCCGAGTAAGTAGCTGATTCTCATTTGAAAGAGTTTACCACTTTAATTTCCTCTCTTAAATCGTATGAATACATAACTTGAATTTTTCGCTATTTTAGGAGGTTGGATTATAGTCATAGAGCTTGTTCCTGGCTTTTCATTATGGCGCGGGCTATATGAATTTGCTCAGTATGCTTTCATGGGGAACAACATGGGCACTTCGGGAATGCGATGGAAAGATTTAAGTGATCCTATAAACGGTATGAAGAACGTAATGATTGTAATGACTGTGGAATGGGTAGTGTTGCTCCCTCTTGCATACTATTTGGATCAAGCCTCTTCATTAGGAGGTGGAATGAGGAAAGACCCTCTATTTTTCTTAAGATATTTTCAAAAGAAGCGATCACTATCTTGGAGAAGACCTAGTTTGGCAAGCCAAGGATCGAAAGTCGCTGTTGATATGGAGAAACCTGATGTGGCTCAAGAAGTAAGTTCATTTTACTAGTTTGCACCGTATGAACTTTCTTTATACTACTTTGAGTCACTTTTAAATAGTGGAATCCTCAATTGAATCGACAGAAATATCCATAGATAATGGTCGAAAGTTGGTCGGGAGTCGATCAAACAAAAGAAGAGAAACGAAATGTCTGTAAACTATTCTGTAATAGAATATGGTTGAGAGCATACATTTGTCTTAAGAACAGACGGCAAGATTTCAGATCAATCTTCCGCTTTAAAACTATCGCACCTATGAATTATACTTAGCAAGCTATATGTATCAGATATATTCAAATTTTTATTAATAGTGAGTCGCTTTCTTAATGGATAGCATGTTGGACTTGTCTCAATATTTTGCGGACTCGCCTCTAGCAGCTAATAATTCTTGGTTATCTGCCCAGAATAAGTCTGGTTTATGTCACGCGGATACAAAATACATAATTCACTGCCATTCTGATGTACTTTGAAAAGCCAGTATTCTGATGTACTTTACAAACTTTTTATCACTTCCCAGAAAAGATAATTGGTTCCTTATTTTCCTATGTTCTTGCTTTGCGTTTCTTAACTTATTTTCAGAGGGAGGTTGTTGAGCAGCTGCTAGCAGAATCCGGCCGTACTAGTCATGCGATCGTCTGCAATAACCTCAAAAAAGTTTATCCAGGAAGGGACGGAAATCCGGACAAGCTCGCCGTCCGTGGATTAGCTCTTGCTTTGCCTCAAGGGCAGTGTTTCGGAATGCTTGGCCCTAATGGTGCCGGAAAAACTTCTTTCATCAATATGGTCAGTTCCGTCCATTCTCACTAATGTTTAATAAGACCGTAAAGTGAGCAACAACTGTGGATATTGGAAAGCCATGAAAATTTTTATCAATTAATGATAATATTTACATATATACTGCTGAATTGTCAATTTACATACACACATGTATCCCTACAAAGTTTGAGTTCTCATATATGCCCTTCAAAAAAGCTTTATTTCTAATACAAAACTAACTCTGTCGCTTGACATCGATGACTCCCCAATTTAAGATGAAGGTGCTTGCATAAGAAGCTACAATTTCGAGGGGTATATACAAAAATTTAAATTTTGCAGGTATTTAAGAGGCATGTATTATGGTCTTAACATGAACTTGTATTTCTTCTGTTAATAGATGATTGGGCTTATTACACCAAGCTCAGGCACAGCATATGTCCAAGGATTAGATATACGGACGAGTATGGATGAGATATACACAAGCATGGGTGTGTGTCCGCAGCATGAGTATGTCCCTAAACTTACCGTTCTTTCGTGTTAGCTATAAGGTTAATTGGTGTAAACATAAATTAGAGATTTGGGTTTTGATTCAACTAATTATTTGTTCGAAATGCAGTTTGCTGTGGGAAACATTAACCGGAAGGGAGCATCTTTTGTTCTATGGCCGACTGAAGAATCTTAAGGGTGGTGCATTAATGCAGGTAAATCAGTTATATGCATGGTTTATATCTGATTCACTCTTTGATAAACTCAACCAAAGTTGTATGGTTTCATCAATTAAAAGTAGAGTTGCAAGTAAACTTGGAGCTTCTCGGTATTACAGGAAAGAGAAATAAACTTCTGGGCCACAAAAAAAATAGAAAAGAAGGAATAGTTTTCTGACTCGAAAGCACTTTTGCGATAAAGTAAGCTACTTGGAGGAGCTCACCAGGAAAACTGTTAATGCTCCTTCCGAAATTTCAGACACGACGTGATAACATGACCTAATATGATCAAATACGACATGAAGTTATTGAGAGAAACCTGAAATCGACACTATAAGAACCTGTTTAACTTGAAAATGACATGACATGACACGATATGACACATGCAAAATTATTGTATGTTCTGAGCATTTAAGTTGCTATTATAGGCCTTTCAACGATCTTCAAATTGACACGAGTAACATGGTTGTCGAATGTGAACATGACTTGCAAACTCGAATTGCAACGCCTAACTCAAAGGGCAGTTCTGTAGTAGCTCTAGATAGATCATTCAGGCCTTTAATTTCTAATTTGTCATGATTAAATTACATTAAGTGAACATGCAGATTTGGAAATCAATAAGAGAACTTTAGGTGGTAAGTGAGCACTTCGATTTATATAAATCATATTGGGCTCAAATCCCTTAACTATTCGTAGAAAACTTTGTTTGATAACTTCAAATAGTTGTTGAAAGACACTAGAAGCATGTTTATCTTTCTTTTACATCTGTTTATTCTACATTGAATATATATATGTAGAGTATGTTTCATGGCGCGCGAGTATATTTTGTATAGTAGTAAATGCACCACCAAACATCTATTTACTCCTATGAATGTTGTTGGATCCAACAATTGCATTTTCCAGGCAGTTGAAGAATCGTTGAAGAGTGTGAATCTGTTTCACGGTGGCGTCGGCGACAAGCAAGTTGGCAAATACAGCGGCGGCATGAAGAGGAGGCTTAGTGTGGCTATCTCACTAATTGGCGATCCTAAAGTATATATATATATCTCATAAATATTACATTTAAGATCCTTTTAATAGGCTATTACTTGTGCATAACATTCTCATTGCACCATGCATATTCCTTTAAAATGTATGCACAGGTTGTGTACATGGATGAGCCAAGCACAGGATTGGATCCAGCATCAAGAAACAACTTATGGAACGTCGTGAAGCGTGCGAAAAGAGATCGCGCGATTATCCTTACTAGTATGTTCTTTTCTTTAATACAGTTTTTTTGTTTTGTAACCTTATTCTCTCCTATTCTTTCCACTGACTAAAACTTTGATGAGCCTAAACTTGGCAAGGGCTTTGCATGCTGTGTGCATACATTTGCTCTCAACTATTAGTATGAAATATGCAAATTTTTATTGTTTATGCATGTGATTACTTCTACTCACTGAGAAAGTTAAAAAAAAAAAAAAAAAAAATCGCTTCAGCGCATTCAATGGAGGAGGCAGAGGTTTTATGCGATCGGCTTGGTATCTTCGTGGATGGAAGCTTCCAATGCTTAGGAAACCCTACTGAGGTAAGCCGAAAATATCAGTTTGTGTATGATGACAAATTTTTATTCCAAAAGTTGCATTTATATGGTGATTGTTCTCTAACTAATAAAGATTAGCACCAATGCATGTTATTGAAATGTGTTTTTATCGGTGTTTATGACGGCAGCTCAAGGCAAGATACGGCGGGTCCTACGTGTTCACGATGACTACATCTTCAGATGAAGAAGCAGAAGTGGAAAGCTTAGTTCGACGGCTATCTCCGAGTGCGAATAAGATTTACCATATATCAGGGACCCAAAAGTTTGAGCTCTCGAAACAAGAAGTGCGAATAGCGGATGTTTTCCGAGCGGTCGAGAGTGCGAAGAGCAAGCTCAAGATATATGCTTGGGGTTTGGCCGATACGACGTTGGAGGATGTCTTCATTAAGGTCGCGAAAGAAGCGCAGTCCTTCAACGTTCTCTCGTGATCGACAAAAGACGCACCTGGAGAATATGTATATCATTCTTTTGTTTTGTTTTGTTTCTTGTTGACATGATTTTGCTTGTGGTTTTGTTTGGGGTGATATATGCTAATATTAATAGCCTTGTTGTAATTACAGCAACCTGTAATATGTAACGGTGAAAATTTTGGAATCGTGTATTGTTCTTATAATAGTCTCGCTTCAATTGATATCTCAAGCAATTGATATCTCAGTAGATTGAGAAGTACATCACTACATCACCGCACTGACCCGAATCTTAAAGCGAAGCGGGGGGATACATCACTACATTAATCCACTGGCTCGAATCTTAAAGCAAAGCAAGGGGTATGGCTCGCTTGTAACTCTTCTTTTTTTTTTTGTGCCCATAAATAAAAGACCCAAAAAAAGCCCAAATTCAACATGTCCAACACACCCAACTTAAGAACAAATCTGCACCAAAAATTCGTTGTACTAAACTTAAGATGCACCGGTACATTTTAAGCTCAATTCAATTTTTAGACAGAGGCAAGGAATTGCTCTGGCTAAACAAATTCCTTAAAAACAAGCTTCAAGCTTAATGTAGCACAACATCTAAACATTGGTGATGGCCCACATTTGACATTACACACCTTTCTCCCATTTCACCAGTATCTTATCTGGCACTGTCAACATTTACAGTGTGTACAGGGAATAACTTCTGAGGCCTGAAACAAGGCATACTAATGCCCTAATATTTTCGGCCAAAGAGAGAAATAGAAACAACTCTTGTCATTATTTCTCGAAGTCCGACTGAAACCTAGAGAGGTTGCCTCTTCATTGTACATGGCCAGAGGTCTCAATTCCCAGTAAAAGATAACAGCAAGTAATGGTATATCGCAGAATCAGTCGCTCTCATCGCTGTCGTAATTTTGACAAAGAGATTGAAGGCCATTCGCTGTATTACTGTTGCTTTCAATCAGTTTGTTTTCACCTTCTCCTCCTGTGTCTCCTGATTGGTCCATCGCTGCGGGTTCAGACCGAGGCTTCTTAGAAGAAGGTTCATCCTTTGTAGGCTTTGGTTTCAATATGAATTTTGGCATTAAAACTGATGTGCCACTTCTAGTCCCTGTAAAAATTACATTTGATGGTAAGGACACGATAACCCAAATTTAATGAGCTTTGCAAACTAATTGGGGAAAAAAAGGAAGAAAAAGCGGTTTCCTTCAAAGAACATTATTTTGAGTAAGTGGCGAGATGTGAGGTAACTATACCATAGAGGGATCATAAAAAGAAATTAATTATTTAATGATTTCTTCAAAGAAAAAGTAAGAAGCTATAGGGCCAGCGGGCCACCATGCCATACACACTAAATGGAAAACAGTTTCGTTGGTACTTAACAGAAGATGGAAGTTGCTCGACAAATAAAAAACCTGAGGGATATTTTCATTTGCGTTAAATGAAACAAGAGTTAGAGCATTTAAGTATCAAAACCTTAAAACTACATAAAAGGTGCAAAAGCATGGCGAAATACTAGAGCATAAAAGCATTAAAAAAAAATTTATTCCTCTCTAAAATAGCTTGTAGCTAATTCAGTGAAAGAAAAAAAAACCATTATGAAGTAACACGATCTTCAGCAAGAGAAACACCTTTATTTTTTGAGCTGTCAGAGATGCTTGCTTTTGTCAAGGCATCTGTTGGATTTGCAATTGTACTTTGGAGTTGTAAGGAACTTTTCCCCTTCAAAAGATAAGAAACATATGAGATTCAGCAACCACACACACACACACACACACACACACACACACACACACAGATTATAGTATAAATCATAAAAAAAGGTGATAAGTTGTACGCCAAATTCCGTTCAGAACAACAATAGTGTCATTATAGGTATGAATCTATCACACAGGTAGTATAGAACAATAATCATACACCACATGTGAATACTATATATAATGACAAAAAAGGCAATACGAGTGTCAAATAACAAGCAAATAACACAAAGATTGCCATGCTAAATAACTTGGATTAAAAATAAAAAGAAGAAAAGTAGTATTATAGCAGTGATAATACAGGGAATCTATGATGTTATTTTAGGCTTAGTCAATGTGGAAAAGTACAACCAAAAAACCTTTTAAGCTCTGCACTGAATAATGACTTTGCAACCAAAACAACATTTCCAACGACATTATAGGAAAAGAAAACATAATTTTCAATACTAGAATTTGCAGCAAAGCAATAAGCTAGGTAATGGAATACCTTCTTATTGCTATCCAATGGTTCACTTGAAGAAGGTTGGCCTATTTCTGGATCAACTTCGTCATCGTCATCATCACTCAATCGCCGGACATAATCTTTTGAACCCTGAATTTATGAATTGCATATTAACAATCATTTGAAAATTACAATAACAACACTGAAAGTGAAATAAAAAACTAAAAGAAAGGCAGAAATACTAACATGGAAAGCAATTGATCTAATTAGTGCTTCATCTGCCTCATCTAACTCTTCCATGTCTTTTTGCTCCTGTCAATGTATGGCAAGTCATTAGAAATCTCAGAGCCACACTCAACACATACAAGTTAATGCACAGAGGTCTTTCCACCAAATATTAAATGGAAGACATATTGCACTCGATCATGCACAAGAGATAGCACATAACAAACGTTTAGTAAAGGTTAGCTACACATGTTCTTCCATTCTGCTCTGTGTCTACAAGACGCCATATAATAAATTAAAGACACTTTGGAAAATTGGAAGAACTCCTTATGGGTAAGCTCACTATGCTTTTAATTCTACTTCTTATAGTACTGAATAATATATAAATCTCACCAAATGAAAAAAGGAAAATACATAAGGCGAGAGAGATAACTAGCAAAGCAAGCTACTACCTTCTCATAAGCCGAACGTTTCAAGGTCTCCAGCATGTCTTCAAAGCTCACAGTTGCATGCCTGGACTGCAGAACAAACCAACAAAAAAGAAAAAAGACAAAAGACAAAAAAAAATAGTCAGCACGATTCATATTAAATTGGAAAATAAAACAGCTAGTACAAAAATAAGTATAAACCCCAATATAGATGGGTACAATTCAATTCCAAAATTCACAAGAAATACATTTATCAAATTCAAAGTGGTTTTGACCCCAGAAACACTCTGACGTGATTGATTTTTCATAAGCACTTCATTGACGAAACCCATTGGTGAGAAAATTGCAAAACTACCAATTAGCCAATCCTTATTATGACTAGCAAACTTCCCATGACAGCTTATCATATAGAAAATGAAAATAAAACCAAGAATCATAAAATGAAAAGTGCAACTATACCTTCATTGATCTCATCTCTTCGAGAGCAGCGAGTATATCCATGTCCTGCTTTGAATCAAGAGCCCTATTCTCCAATGACTTCATTGCATCCCCCATCTCTTCTGCCTCTCTTTTCCTCTTGTCATTTTGTAGTGCCTAATGACATTGACAGAAGAAGTAAACTCCATTAAAAACCATCACCGGCACCCCCTAATGTAAAAAACTGCAGATAAAGGACCAGTTGGCTCTGATGAAGCTTCTGCTTAAGTGTCATTTGACAAAGATGTTCAAAGAAGCTTTACGAGCTGTTTAATAAAAGAAAAAACCCAAGAGCTTCCCACTGAAGGTAGACAAAGATGCTTCAAATTGAAGCTTTTGCCATGGGATCCACAAGCTTATTTCAACTTTCAGCCCCGGCTAGAAGCTAGTGATTTGGGCCCCCATCAGAGCTAAGATCTGTTATAGTTGTTCAAAATGATTAACAGGTTTTTCATAAATTCCTCCAATAGCTCCCCACTGAAGCAGAAGAAAATACAGCTTCAAATTAGAGCTTCTACTTTTGGTTTGTAGTAACATATTTTAGCTTCCAATCAAAGCAAAATCTCCATGCTATTTCTTTGCCAAAACATCTAGCTTCAGGTGCTCTTAGTAAATAGCATGATCCAGATGTCAGGCCAAACACCCATCACAAACATATTAAATGACCGAACAAATAGCTAGCATTGTTTAGATCACTCACCTCCTCTTCATTACGCCAAGGCTCAAAATTACGAGATGCCCCTGACTCTACTGTGTAGTCCGAGTTCTGTGGGTCCGTCTTGAAAGCAATTTCTGCCGAACATTTGGTGCACTTGAAGTAGAACCGAAAGAGTTGAATCCCCAGGTACGTCTGCAAAATTAAATTCAATATTTTGATAGTCAATTCCAGTTTCATAGTCGCTTTGCAGAACAACTTTCAGTTTCAGGAACTACAAAAATCCTCATATATGGAGTATATTATAAGCTACAATACAACAACCAATTGTAGTTTGCCAAATGTTCTCCAATAAACGGATCAGTTTTCCCCCTACAGAGAACCAAAAGAAGAACCACACATCACATTACAATCCAAGAAATTCTTCGAAAAGTCAGGTAACATAATAGGATAGGTCAGAAAGAATCGAAAGGAGGATTCAATTTCAATCCCCCGATACACCTGCCTGATGGAAAGAAGAATCATTCAACCCTCAATTCAAGTCTCCACCTCGTTTTCCCATACCAATCTCAGTATCTAGGATAAAATGCAAACCTCTTATAACATTATTTTCTAATTTTGTACCAATAATGAGCAATATATTTACAGATGCGATATAACAGTTCCAAGAATCAGTTTCAGTTTTTCTCATCATTTTCCCATAAAAAGCCCTTGTTTTTTCCCTCTTCGATAGACATCAAATTAAAAAAAAAAAAAAAACATTATAGCACATCATATTCCCGAATTTTCCCACAAAAATCGAGCAACATAGAAGAAGAAATTACTAACAATAATCGAAAGGGGAGGGATATGATTAGGGTTTACCTCGCCGACAACGTCCTCCTTGCGGGAGTTGAACTTGGTGCCCTTGTAGATGTAGGTGCCGCAGGTGTTGCATCGGATGCTCATGGGGAGCATCATCCGCACCTTGATCTGCTGGTTCCTCGGTTGCCGCCGCCGTGGGATCTTCGCCGGATCGAAATCCGGTGGGTAGTACTTGTTCAGCACCTTCCGCTCTCCCATCCCTCCCTTCTTCTCCTTCCTCTTCTTCTTCTTCTTCTCTTTCTTCTTCTTTCCTCCCTTCTTCTCCTTCCTCTCGCCGCGTGATCACCTCCAAAACCCTAATTGGCGAGGTGCTTGCGATCTAGGGTTTCGAATCAGAATTATAAGGTCGTCTACTTCTTCTTCTTCCCACTCCCGCTTGCCTCGAAACCCTAGTTGGCGAGGTGATTGAGATAGGGAAAGGAGGTTGTGCTTGGGAAGCAGAACCCTAACCCTAATTCGCGACGACGAAGTAGGCGTAGTAGTAAAAGGGAGGAGGAAGAAGACGAAGACGAAGACGAAGAGACTCGAAACTGTCGAGAAATATAATAACAAAGTTGGACCGGCTTAGACCGGGAACCCAATGGAGAAATATAAAGTTGGACCAGATTAGACCGGACGCAAGCTCGGTAGAACTCATAAATATTCAATTAGACCGGCCGGTTTAAACTGGGCCTGGGTCCAATGCGGGTCGGCCTGGTTTAGTGGGTCATCTTAGACCGGACCGGACTGGGCCGGAGGATTACAAGATAAATTGAAACCACTCCGATCTAATCCAGTTTTAGAAAATCGGAAACCAAAACCAAATTAATGGAGTGGAAAATCAAACCGAACCGAATATTTTCTTTTGATTTGTTTTGGTATTTGAACTCTTGGATTTTTAAAAACAATTGTACAACTTACCGGTTAACTTTTTTAGTATTTGATTATCAACTTAGTTTTGGCCTTTTGGGATTAATTTAGGCTTCGTTTGAAATTGCAGGGAGATTGCGTTACGTGCGGTGAAAAAGTATGTTGGAAAAATAGCATATTTATTTTCGTACGTAATATTGCGTTTTGCATATCGCGATGAGTCGGTTACGATATATTTTCTACGGTCCCACTGGAGAACGCAGAAGCATATCCTATATGTTTTTTTTTTCCCATTTTATCTAATAGCGTTACATAGGCTTCAATACCAAACTAAGCCTTAGTGTACTAAGTTGTAACTTAGTGTTAAATTAAATAGGAAAAACTTCAAAAAACTCTCTTGTGGTTTCAATTTTTTTCACTTTAGTATCCTGTGGTTTAAAATGTATCAAGTTAGTACCCTGTGGTTTCTCACTTTATCACTTAAGTACCCTGTGGTTTCACACTTTATCATTTTAGTACCCTGTGATTTCGCACTTTGTCACTTTAGTACCCTATGGTTTTAATTTTGTATCAAGTTAGTATCCTGTGATTTTTTAAACTATAGGATAGTAAAGTAATTTTGTATCAAATTAGTATCCTGTGATTTTTTAAACCATAGGGTAGTAAAGTGATAAAGTATGAAACCACATGGTACTAAAGTGATAAAGTACGAAACCACATGGTACTAACTTGATACACTTTAAATCACAGGGTATTAAAATAAAAAAGTGTGAAACCACAGGGTACTAAAGTGATAAAGTACGAAACCACATGGTACTAACTTGATACACTTTAAATCACAGGGTATTAAAATAAAAAAGTGTGAAACCACAGGGGGGTTTTTGAAGTTTTCCCTTTTTTTTATGTATTAAGATTAGGATAGGACGGGTCGGGGCCGGGGATATTACTCACCACCCGGTCCAATAATGTATTATATTATTAATTTATTTATAAACATAGAAAACTAATTTTAATATTTTTAATATATTTTAAATTTAATTAAATATTTTAACATATTTAGTTTTTTAGACAATATACTAGTTAAACTTAAATAATATTTTATTGATATACAATTTTAGTAATTTGATGAGTCACACTTAAAAATTTGACATTGAAAGAAAAAAATAAACTTAATAATTCAATAACACGTAAGGTGATTAGAATTAGAATAAAATTAAATTTTATAAAATTTTATAAAAATTAATTTATTGCATTTAAAAAAATTCGCGGAGTCACGCGGGGGAAGAAGATCCCCGTGAGGACGGGGACGATAGAAATTTTTTTTCGTTCGCAAGAATTTGACAGGATTGCCACCCCTAATTAGGGGTGTCAACGAGCCGAACACGAGCGAGTTGGGGTTGGCTTGTGTTTTCGGCTTGTACGACCTGGCTCCTTAAAGTATCGAGCCGAAAAATTCGGCTCATGTTCGGCTCGTTTAGTAACGAGCCGAATACGAGCTGGCTTATGAATAAGATTTTAAAAGGATAGAAAGAATATATATATAAAATAAATTTATAAGATCTTATATGTTATACTTTGTTTTAATGATTAAAATTTTACATATAAATAAATTATTTTATAATTGAGTTGGATTTTATATTTAGGTTCGGCGAAATATCAAATAATAAAAATTTATATATATGCATATATAATTATTAATTTATACATATAAATATAAAATATATGTATTCGAGTCGTTATCGAGCCGAACACGAACGAGCTGACCCCAGCTCGTATTCAGCTCGTTTATTAAACGAGCTGAAAATTTCAGCTCGTGCTCGGCTCGTTTATTAAACGAGCGATTCGATCTCGAACTCATTTCGAGTCGAATANAGAGCGCTCCGCCGAGGAAGACCAGCATTCTGGTGAGTCCTGACGTCGGCATCGGCTTAGGTGTCGGCGTAGGCCTTCTCTTCTCCCTTTGGCTCTTCCTATATATTCTCTCCCCAGCCGGAACCGACGCCTTAGTTCAGTTCAAGTGTATCCTTTGCCGGTACCACGGGGCTCCGGGTGTTCGCTGCCGACGCGGGGGTTGTGCGCCGCCGACGGCCGCACCATCCCCGTCGCGATGGCGATCGGCTGCGACTCCGCCACGCCGGGCTCCACGTACCCTCCCGCCGCCTGGCACCCGATAACATGACCGCCACCGCGGGCGGCGGCGGCGGCGGCGGCAGCGGCGGCAGCGTCGTGGTGGCGCTCCGTCACCGCCTCCCGCTTGGTGGCCTCGGCTTCGTCGATCCTCTCCTGCTTGTGCTGCTCCGCCGCCTCCTTCTCCGCCGGGTGTGACGCCGTCGACTTCTCCGCCTTCGCCTGCAGAGCCCATCTGGGAGGCGTAGGGGCGGCTTGGGGAAAAAAAAGGAAAAAGAAATGAGAGGAGGCGGAAGGGCGTAGGGCGGCTTGGGGGAAATAAAAAATAAAAAAAAAACGAAAGAAGAGGAGGCGGAAGGGCGTAGGGGCGGGTTAGATTTTCTAAAACTAATATTATTATTATTATTATTATTATTATTATTATTAGAGTGGCTGACAGGTAGGGTCCACTTTTATTATTATTAGTGTGGCTGACAGGTAGGGTCCATAAAAATTAAATTAAGATAATGTTGCCACGTGGACAAAGTACCACGGACTTTCATAAGGTAGATATCTATACATATATTATATATAAAAGCATATAGTTCAAATTTTGATCTGTTGACAAACCCATTAATTTAAAAAAAAATATTTTGTACGCAAGAACGTAACGAAACAAATTTTTAGTTCATCTTTTTTTCTCCAACTATTAATATTTTATTTTTTATTAAATATTTTATCATTCAAAATCTTTTCTTTTTAAGATAAATATTTATATATTATTTCCAGCTAAGTTTATTTCTAAATGAAATAAACAAAGCGGGTAGCGTGCAACCTATCTCTCAAAAAAAAATAAAAATAAATAAAATTGTAGAAGAATTTTATAGATATTGAAACAGATAAATAAGTTTGTTAGATGGATAGGTGAAAACCTAATGCATTTTTATGGATTTTGTGAGATCCTAATACAACAACCAATATCTAATGGGAAGAATATTAAGGATTTTTCTTTTCATGCAACTAATTACCAGAGAGTAGAGACAAGGTGCTACTGTGCTAGGATTTGAGTGAGGGACATTAACTGCGTTGTAGCATCAAAGTACCTGAATTCATATTCATATATAACCATTAATTTCTATCCAAAAATTGAGTTGATATTGTCAGAGCATCTAGCCATGATTTGCAATAATATAATTTGCGCTCAATATTGAGCTAAAAAATTTAATTTGTGTTCAGTTTGTTTGTTAACGAGTCGAGCACGAACTAACTCGTGAACATCAAGTTCAATTGTCAGCCACACGGCTCGACGAAAAGTTGAAAGAAAACTCAAACCTTAGAATTTAGTAATTAAAATTTATAAAATATAGGCCTCTTTATATGTGAGTTGGACTAAAATTCAAATAGTCTATATTGAGCCGAGCACAAGCCGGCTTACTCTAGTTCCTGTTTGGCTCGTTAAAATTTTGAGTTGAAAATTTTAAATTGTGTTTGGCTCATTTATTAAACGAATGGTCGATCTCGAACTCATTTCGAACCGAACACGGGTTGGCTTGCGAGCAGCGAGCTAGATTGCCAAGCTTATCGCAAACTAATATAAGAGAACATCTTGTGGAAGTTCGTCCTGAGATTTATGAAATCTAATCTCACAGGAAAAAAAAAGTAAAAGTTCGGGGATCTATTTGTAAAAATGCTAAAGATAAGGGTACTAAAATATAATATAGCGTGCGGATTGCATGGTTTGTTAGTTAGTTAACACTTACTCTAACGATCGCAACATTTTCGTGAACCAGGTTCACACTTCGCCCTTGATGCACCGTACCTTTCGACCGTTCATCTCATCCCATTTTTTAAACTCGCAGCTAATGTGCGGCTACGATTGTCGGTGCAAGGTGCATCCGGTTCACGAACAATTTGCTTTGCTCTCGCTCTTCACTGATTCGTCGATTAATTCGGCGTACGACAATCTCCGAATCTTTCAAAACCCCTTCGTCTCTATCCTCTCTCTCTCCCTACTCTTCTATAAAACCCTAGCCGTGTGGTTTTTTTAATTTTATTATTATAATATTAAATATTAATTAACTTTTTAATTTCTCGAACCCTTCGTGCTTTTTCTATCGTCGTCCATAGGTATGAGAGACCCCTTAACCTCTTTAATTCTACTATTATTATTCTCCTTTTCGGTAATTTTTACATCAAAATTGGTTTTTTTTTTTTGGTGAGAAATTGATGCGTTGGGTTGTGTACAATTGCTTTAAGAATTTTTAGTTTTGATCAAGGATTTAATCGTCATGGTACGGGACCGTGCCGGTAATTTGCTCGCACGGTATGGCAAGTTTTCGCTATGGTACGTGTCGGGCTACGCCAATGCGTGCCGGTCACCAAAAATTCATGCGTGCCAAAATATAATAGCATGAAATAATTATTATTTTTAGCAACAAAATATTCTAACCGGTTATTATATATTTTTATCGAAGTTTTTAAACTTGAAATTTACTTACTAATTTAAAGAATATAAGATTTTGAGTTGTTTCATTGGCATATGGGCTGTATCGTGTCGATATTTTATTGGCACAATACAACACAGTAGATACAGTCCCTGCTGATGGGTACTTAAATCCTTGGTTTCGATGTTGAATGGATAGAAAATTTTAGGATTCAATTACGCGGTTTTTGATCAATCGACGATTTGAGTTGTGATTATATATATATAATTGTTGAGATAGGTCTTCGATTTCATGAACATTGAAGCCATCTCAAAGCTCCACCAAACCATCATTATTCTGATGTACTTATATCTTTGATCATCTTGTATGCATCAATTCTGAGTCATCTCCAGTATTGTGCTTTTGAAGTTTGACTCCCTGTCAATATTCTGATTATCACTTTTTTGAATTCCGCACAGTAACGGTTTGCTATCCATTGTAAAAAATTTCTGTTATGGTTCTGTGACTTAATCTTGCGGTAATTCATAGTATATTATGCAATGTGCAAATTCTTACGAAATTGAAGTACGAGAATCATCGTTTCAGAGTCTGAAACTGATTGTAAATTCTAGTCTTTTTAGTTGCTGCTTCGAAGCCTCGCCAGAGGAACGCAATCGAAGTTTGAACTTAAATCGAGATAACTAGCCTGGATATGTGGATCTGTACTTTACTTGATAATTGAAACCTATAGATAACCCCTCAATTTATGAAAAAGAACAGAGGTACAGTATCGATTAACATCGTGTTAGTTTAGGTTACGGTTTGCTGTAGGTTTTGATTATCTTGAAGGAAATTTATTGCTTTTAAGCCTTACTGACGAACTGTCAGATACGCCGAATGTGAACATTTATCATGCTAGTTAATAGCAAGTTGTTTATTTATTTTTTTGGATTCTTCTCTCTGTAGTTAACAAAATGGGGCAGACATTCTGTTGCGTCCAAGTCGAGCAGTCAACGGTAGCCATCAAGGAATGGTTCGGGAAATATAATGAGGCGCTTGATCCCGGATGTCACTGCTTGCCATGGATCTTCGGGCAGAAGATTGCGGGTCGTCTTTCGTTGCGTGTTCAACAACTTGATGTCCGTTGCGAAACAAAGACGAAGGTTATTCTCTGTTTCTGTGTGCGCGCGCGCACGTTCGCTCGCGTTTGTTATATATATTATCTATCTAAGTACATAGCCCTGCACTATCTGAATAATCATACATGCCCTTAAAAACGTATGACCCTTGCACTTATTGTATGCTCCTTGTTAGATAACTTTTTCTGATTCAAAACCAACTTCCCCGTTAAATCGGCTTCCTCAACTTAAGATAACGTACTTTTGTAAGAAAAAGTGCTTGCGAAGGAGCGTGTGTAAACTCAGATTCTCTATTGTGTACGTAAATGACTTCGCAAGGACATTGACACACTTGAATCTTTGAGACTATAGTTTTGATAAGATTGGAATATGCAAAAGAAAAACAATTAAAAAGCTAAGGATATCTCTCAAATCGACTTAATTTTATTCTTTTTTTTTTCTGTCAGGATTAATAAATGTCATTAGTTTCGCATGCAAATCATAGCCTTTTGAAGCTATAGTTTCTTATAAAGTTTTTTGTGCTTCAGGATAACGTGTTTGTCAATGTCGTCGCATCCGTTCAATACCATGTTCTTGCTGGTAGGGCCGCCGACGCTTTCTATAGGCTTAGCAACCCGAGCAAGCAGATTCAATCCTATGTTTTTGATGGTAAGCAGTGTTTCAATCAGCGCGGCGAATCCTCTCTCTTTTTGAATGTGTTTCCTTTTTCCAATTCGAGTCTCATAGTTCATAATATAAATATTTAGAAACTTGTAGCTTTTCTTAGAGTACTT
This sequence comes from Ananas comosus, assembly GCF_001540865.1. Lineage (NCBI taxonomy): Eukaryota > Viridiplantae > Streptophyta > Magnoliopsida > Poales > Bromeliaceae > Ananas > Ananas comosus. The sequence goes on along the minus strand of NC_033621.1, from coordinate 21,369,852 downwards.
GAACTTCATTTTTTTTTTTTTTAACTTTCTTTTTTATCAGTAGTAAATGCTGACAAATGTAAATTCTCTATACAGTCATCAGGGCTAGCGTCCCTAAGCTGAATATAGACGATGTATTCGAGCAAAAAAACGATATTGCAAAAGCCGTCGAAGATGAACTTGAGAAGGTATCTAATCAATCTATTCTCTCTCTTCTTCTTTTTTTACGCTGTTTTGTTTACGAGTTTCTTAACCTAGATTCTTTGCGATCTAGGCAATGTCGGCTTACGGATACAAAATAGTTCAAACCCTCATAGTCGATATCGAGCCTGATGAGCACGTTAAGAGAGCGATGAACGAGATCAATGCAGGCAAGTTTATAGCAGTTCTTTGTGTGAAATAATACGAAATAACCATTGTACTTTAAAAGTTTAAGCTGTTAGAGAACGACGTTTATATATTTTTATATTTAACACTCTCTCTCACGTCTAGACTCTTGACTTTTTGCAAGACCCGTGATGTGAATTTGAATTAAATGGAAGTAAATTAATAATGCTAGAAGCCTGACGTGGCTCGAACTCGGAACCTCATGTTCTGATATCATGTGAAATAATGCGAAATTTCACACTTTTGGACTGTTTGGTCCTTGCTACTTCTTTCGCTTTTCGCTGCAGTTATCTGTTTGCAGTGTTTGGCAAATACTGGGAGAGAAATATTTACTTTTACTGTTGTATCAATGTTCTGTAACAGCTGCTAGGCTGAGGCTGGCGGCGAAGGAGAAAGCGGAAGCCGAGAAGATTCTTCAGATCAAGCGCGCGGAGGGGGAGGCGGAGTCCAAGTACTTAGCGGGCCTCGGGATCGCGCGGCAGCGCCAGGCGATCGTCGACGGGCTCAGGAACAGCGTGCTCGCCTTCTCCGAGAACGTGCCGGGCACTTCGGCAAAGGATGTTATGGACATGGTCTTAGTGACGCAATACTTCGACACGATGAAGGAGATCGGTGCCGCGTCGAAGGCCACCTCGGTGTTCATCCCCCACGGGCCGGGCGCCGTTCGAGACGTTGCGGCGCAAATAAGAGATGGTCTCCTGCAGGCCAATAACACTATCAACTGAGGATCATTCAGCTTTAGTTTGTTCATGAAGTGTGAACTTCTTTGTTAGTTGAGAGTGTTGGTTTCTTTCTTAGTTCATGCCATTTTTGCAAGATGGTATTGTCAAGGTGTGGATAAGCCATATGCATTTGGTACCAGATAATACTCATAGAATTGTTAATTCCTTTTTCTTTTTAAGGTACAAAAAAACGTGCAGAGTTTACTCTATGGATCATTTTGAATCTCTCAAAATTGATTTAACTCCTTTCAATTTGTTTAATCTTTGTTAGTTAATGACACATTGACTTTAAATTTTAAATGTGATATTTGTCTTCATAGATTTAGTTAATATACAAATATATTAGACATTCAAAATAGTCTATAGGTAACTTTATGTTTAGCCTTTTGTAGTATTGTTGTAGATAATTTTTTGTGCTGAAATCGTATTATCATCGCAACCGGATCCATATCTAAAATTTAACGGAAATATTTATTATTGTTTTTAAAATAGATTTATCAAACTATTAATATACCTCAGTTTTAATTAAATTTTAAAAATATTTAAATTGAAACAATATTTAAAAGATAAAAAAGTATTAGCTAAATAAAAATTATTTAAACCTTTATATATCCTCTATCCTCTATTAAAAAGGGATGATGCGGCGTATATTCCTCTTCCCTGAGAAATACCGTTCTTTCCCACGATCTCAATCCAACGGTCATAAATCAACGATCACGCGACATCGGACGGTCAATATTATCTATGCCAACTCTGGAACGTGTTGGAGCGCACACAGCTGTCAGCGGGTAGGATTTGGGGCCGATTTTCAAAAATCCGAGCCCGAATCCTCTGAGATTCGAACCTGAATGCGAACCGGACGGGTTTTAAAATTCATATTCAAACTCGAATCTGATCAAAATTTAAAACTCGAATCCGAACGCATATATTCGAATCCGAAACAATTATTTTTTACAATATTTCAAAATATATTACATTAAATCTAAATTTTTAAGCCTCCGTTTGGTTCAGAGTTAAGAAAAAAGTAGCTATTTCAGGGATAGAGTTAAGTTTAGGGTTAAAGTGGGGTTAAAGTTTTTTTATATTTGGTTGGGAGTTGGAGTTAATCTAGAATAATGAAAAATAGTGTTTGGTTGGAGTAGCTGAGATAAAAAGATAATGATTGATAAAGAAAGATAATGATTGGTTGGAGTATGTGTGATAAGAAAGATAGTGGGTTATTATGAATAGAAAATAGTGTTTGGTTGGAGTTTGGTGGGGTTAAATGGGATTAACTAACCCGGGATAATTTATTTGAGGTGGGGTTAACTAACCCCACCCATTTTTTGGAGTGTTTGGGGATAAAATGGGGGTTAAGGGGTTATTCCACCCCTTAACCCCCAACCAAACAAGGGCTAAAAGAAAATTTAAATATAACATTAAATTTTTATACATATATTATATATAATGCAAAATAAATTCGGGTACGGGTCGGGTTCAGATTTGGATCGGGTACAGTCAAGATTCATATTCGAATCCATATTCGTCGGATTTTTATTTTTAAATATCTATATCCGAATCTATATCCATTTAGCCCATTCGGATTCGGATTCGGATAAAATTTCGGATATCTGTATCCATTTACATCCCTACCCACCGGAAAAAAAAAAGAAAAAAAAGAGAAGAACCTACCTCGATGTCATCCGTCAAAATAAGGTAGTACTGAACGGTTAGGATTCGTTTACGATTGCACTAGTATAATCCTATTTGCTCATTTCGTAAATTCTATATTAATATAAACCCTATAAAGGGGTAGGGTTTCTATCGTTTAGTCTCCGCCGTATAAATTCTCCCTCCTATTTCGTTCCCCTCCCCACCGCCGCTTCTTCGTCTCGATTGGTTTTTAGGGTTTCCTCTTTGATCTCGATCGAAGGGGAGATGGGGCCGGGTCTCTACTCCGAGATCGGCAAGAAAGCGAGAGGTAATTCGTATTAATTTCCCCTAATTTTTTTGCGTTAATTCGGTGTTTTTTTTATGCGATTTGATCTATTTTGATCGATTTTCTGTTTATTTTTGTCGATTTCGTGTAGATCTCCTCTACAAGGACTACCACACGGATCAGAAGTTCACAGTCACGACCTACACCTCGACTGGAGTCGTGAGTGCTTAATTCTTTTCAATTTTTTGATCATTTTTAGTTTATTTTTATAATTTTAGGGTGATCGGCATTTTGCATTATGGCTATAGTTGTGATCGATCTGTGGGAGATGTGCAGGGTTTTGTTCTTGTAATGATTGAGCTGTATATATGCGAACAAATGGGTTACTTCTTTGCGATTTTGTGGTTAGGTCACTTTTAACTACACTAACATGGTGTGATATGTTGGGTTCAATACCATAAAGTTTCCGGGAACTAAGAAATAAATGTTTGATTAATTGTTTCGCTGGTATTCGGTCCAAAAAGAGCATGAATTTAAGTGAGATTTTAGGTTTTAAATCATGGGCGGGTTTGTTGATTTGCATGTGGGACCTTTCAGTAAAGATCGCTTTAATTGAATGTTCTACTTAACTTTTATTACATGGATACATTATGGAGAGAGAATTATTTAATTATATTATATCTTAAATCATTATCTACTAAAAAGTGCACCAAGTTGTGTTGTTGTCTCGTTGCAATGTGGGTATTTTTGGAAATGTTTAAAAGCCTAAATTTTTTGAATAGTGATCTTATGGACTCTTATTGAAACATTTTGTTGCCCACGAACGTGTCTTTATTGCCTAGGTTTTGTGCGTAAAGATGAAAACATTTATAATGGTGGCTAGGGAATCGGACCCATTGAAACAGATAATACATCTTTTAAGCTGTCAAGGAATGTGATCTGTAGTTATTCCTTTTCTTTATGGGTATAATAGTTACGCTTAAATGAGAATAGAATGTCATTATTTTACATGTATGCAGACCATAAATGCAAATTTTGACGCATAGCATATTTAGAATGTAGCTTATCATTTATTTCAGAAGATTAAGCTTAAAGGGTTTTGCATCTTAACTTGGGCTTGCAGATGACACAGTCCATGCATTCCTAACTGTCGGAAATTGTTTTTAAGTATTTGCTAGTTCAAACATTCGATAGATCACCCATAAAATTTGATGGCCATAACAGATTGACTAAGAATTGCCTGTTGTGCTATGCTCTTGCTGACTTCAATTCTTGTTATCTGCTTGTTGCCAATGCCAGCTTAGGAATGGAGTCTGTGTAGAATAATGTCTACAGCGCATTACGAATGATAAGTGTTTTTTCTACTGGAAATGTATAACTTATTGTATAACAAACTGAAACACATCTCAAATACCTTGGAATTTCTTACTCATATTTCTTTTTGTAGGAAAACTTGTATAAAATGCTTCTATACAAGCATGTCTTATATGGGCATTCAGCATATTTTCCTATTGTTTGTCATTCATTTTATTGTGTATGAACTTGGTTTTTCCCACAGGTGTGAATCATCTAAATGTCTTGTTGCCCGCTGTACTTTATAGTCCAGCGTTTAAATTATGCCCATCTTATAGTCCAAAACTCTCTCTCTCTCTCTCTCTCTCTCTCTCTCTCTACTAAATATTTTCGAATGTCTAAATCTATCTTTTCACGCATTCTGCCTATTAGAAGTTGTAAAGTAAGGCGTCTTAGTTTTTCACATTTATTTTTAATATTTTTTAATTAATATTTTTTTCCTTGACTTTGTATTTAAGATTTGTTTAGCTGATTTTCATGTCTCCTTCTATCTGGATGTTGCACTTTGACTTGTGTAGGTTATGTAATAGTCTTTTGTTACTCCTTGCAGGCAATTACTGCTTCAGGCACAAAGAAAAATGACTTTATTTTTGGTGAGATTCAGTCGCAGCTAAAGAACAAAAATATCACAGTTGATGTGAAAGCAAACTCGGACTCAAGTGTAACGTCCCAACCTTCTCTCCTTCCCCCAAAAAAGCTGTCTTTCTGTCTTTCTCTTTTAGCTTTTTTATTATACCTACTTGCTATATGTGTGATACTTTGGCGCATTTTCTTATAACACACTTTTTTCTTTAACTGATTATAATATTCGAAGCATTATGTTCTTCAAAAATTTATCTAATCCATTATTAAATAGTTATTTATTTTGCACTTTCTACCAGCTTTTAGCAACAGTTACAATCGATGAGCTTGCCACACCAGGACTGAAGTCAATTTTCAGCTTCGTGGTCCCAGATCAGAGGTCTGGAAAGGTAAACTAACTTTCTTTTTCATTTTCAATTCCACAAATTGAATAAATTTTTCGATTAAATGGCCACATGGATTTCACTGTATTCCTTGCTATTTCAGGTTGAACTTCAGTATTTACATGACTATGCTGGAGTAAATGCTAGTATTGGATTGACTGCCAATCCGATTGTTAACCTTTCTAGTGTTGTTGGAAGTAAAGCTTTTGCTGTTGGTGCTGATGTTTCATTTGATACTGCTAGCGGGAACTTCACCAAGTATAATGCTGGATTGAGCCTCACTAAGGAAGACCTTATTGCCGCTTTGACTCTGTAAGTGACTCTAAAACATTGTGTGTTAGGTTGTTTGTATGCCACACCAAGGCTTTATAAACCATCATGACTTATATTATGCGGTAATATGGGGGTGTTGAAGTTTTGAATTTAAAAACAGTTTGAGTTGTTCACTTAAAATGTTTGCTGAAGAATGTGCTAAATCTATTGATAGTCCTTAAACTTTTGACTTGTTAACAATTTGCTTTATAAATATTCAGATTGGCCTGAATCTTATTTTATTTCTGCAATGTAATATCTGAATTTGTTTTCAGTGAAAGGAAGACCTTAACGTGGAATGTGCACATTTGCCTGCGCTTTGTTTAACAACCTTTAGCTATAAACATGTCAAGTGCACATCTCCTAACATAGACACGAGGGATTTTTGGACAAAATTGACCTCGAAATAACGTTACAAAATCAGGTCAAATTAGGACCTAATCATTTTTAGGTAAAACTTTCAGCCTCCGTTTAGTTCGGGGTTAAGGAAAAAGTAGCTATTCCAGGGATAGGGTTAAGTTCAGGGTTAAAGTGGGGTTAAAATTTTTTTGTGTTTGGTTGGGGGTTGGAGTTAGTCTAGAATAATAAAAAATAGTGTTTGGTTGGAGTAGGTGGGATAAGAAGATAATGATTGATAAAGAAGGATAATGATTGGTTGAAGTAGGTGTGATAAGAAAGATTGTGAGTTATTATGAATATAAAATAGTGTTTGGTTGGAGTTTGGTGGGGTTAGGTGGAGTTAGCTAACCCGGGATAATTTATTTGAGGTGGGGTTAGCTAACCCCAGCTATTTTTTGGAGTGTTTGGGGATAAAATGGGGGTTAAGGGGTTATTCCACCCCTTAACCCCCAACCAAACAAGGGCTCAGGTCTTCATCATGTGTCATAATAAGACGAAAGGGCAGGGACTACTTGGCGACTTGCCCATTTTATCCATGATGATTTTTTGTAATACGCATCCCAGATTTTGTAATGATGATATCAGTATACGTTATCAGATTTTGTGATGCTTAGTAATGTTGTTCACCTAACTCGCTCACAAATTTGCTTACAGGAACAACAAGGGCGACAGCCTCAGTGCCTCCTACTACCACCTGGTGACCCCACTGTCGAGCACGGCGGTTGGGGCGGAGCTGACCCACAGCTTCTCGACCAACGAGAACACCCTCACCTTCGGGACCCAGCACATGCTGGACCCGCTCACCACGGTAAAAGCCCGTTTCAACAACTTCGGCAAGGCGAGCGCGCTGATCCAGCACGAGTGGCGGCCCAAGTCGTTCTTCACCGTCTCGGCCGAGGTGGACACGAAGGCGATCGAGAAAAGCTCCAAGGTCGGCCTGTCTCTCGTTCTCAAGCCTTGATTTTCAGGGAAAAAAAACAGGAAGAATATAAAAGTGAAAAAGAAAAAAGAGAATTTGGAACCATATTGGAATGTTGCTTCCATTTCAGCTTGTGGTGGAATGGAATAAATTATTTGGGGGAAACAAACCAATCACCACCCCCCTCCCAAGGGTTGTTAATTTTCGGTAGCACCATTTTGATTTCTCATGAGCTTTCCATTTCTCTCTCCTCGGAAACTATTTTTCAAAAGCAATGCTGGGACTTTGCATTTCTTGTTTCGACGTCGGTGCTGTGAAATAATTTTTCATGCTACAAACTATCCTTGCATCTAGTGCATCTTTTGATGGCGATACCTGACTTTGTATTGATATTCTGATGTGTGTGTTTTCTTTTTTTGTTTTGATTGTTTTCCATCTTGACCTCTGATGAGGAGAGTTTTATTGTTTTTGTTCATCTGTTGTGAAATTTGGATCTAAACCGGAGAAGAAAATGAATACGAGGAGACAACGCTGAGTAGGTGTTTAGGTGTGAATTGCGTGTTTGGACTCAGGAACGGCTAAGTAGTGTTTGATTGATGATTTTCTTTGTTATTATTATAGCATAAATTATGGTTGTTGTTAAATATGGTTGTGCTTTCCTAAGATGGTGCCAGTGAATTCTAGAATCGTCTTCAGATTCATGCATCTTAGTTTACGAAATTTTGTCAATAATGTGCGTTATTATAGGAATGTGGAGATTCTTTTTTCTTTTTAATAACATTAGTTTTTTGAAGTATATATAAATAAATGTTTCTTAGACAATTTTTTGGGAGGCAAAAACAATGTACAAAAGCCTTACACCCATGTTTTAAGCGTACGTAACACTATTTTTCTACAATCTCAAATAAAACCTTACAGCTTAGCATCTCAATATTTATTTATTTATTTAATTTTTTTTTGGTTTAAAAGTGGAGGCTATGATGACTTGATGACGTTGCCGTTGAACTATACAAATGTGACAAAAAGTAGAATTCTGTTACCCCGTGAACGAGAAATGCTGTGTGCGAACAAAAAAAAGGAGAGCACTGCAATTACAGCACAGGCCCACTCACTCATCCTCTTCTTATCCCTTTCCACTGACGCAACTGCAACACAAAACCATCCCCCCCTCTCTCTCTCTCTCTCTCTCTCTCTCTCTCTCTCTCTCTCTCTCTCTCTCTCTCCAATGGCCGCTGCCGCTGCAAACTCCGCCGTACGCCGCCTCCCCTTCGCCGCCGCCTCCTCCCGCCGCCACGTAAGCCTCTCATTCCACTCCCCTCTCTCTCTCTTCTCGTTTTCCGAATCCGGTTAAGTGCTGACGTGGCAGGCGGGTGCGATGTATCGGCCGTGCTCCCTCTCGATGAACGGCTGCGGCGGCGGCGGCGGCGAGCAAGCTCCGCTGGCGATCTGCGAGACGCGGACGCTGCCGGCGGTCTCCACCGCCGAGTCGGCGGCGGCGCAGCTCGGATCGGCGGTGGCCGCCCTCAACGCCGACCCCCCGCGCTGCCGCTCCGGCATTATACGGGTCGAGGTAACAATGCGTCCGTCTATCCACCCGTCCCTCCCACCCTCCATCCATCCATTTATAAAAAATCTTTCAAATTAAATAATACTATTTTTTTTTTTTTTATTTTGACTAAAATAATATAGGTTGGAATGAACGAGTATGCCTTCTGTTTTTTTTCAAAAGTACGGAAGTTTATGTGTTTGTAAGTTATTTTCGATAATATGACTTTCGATTTATCGATCGGTTTCGTTAGGCATAATCTACGTTATTGAAACTATTTAGAAACCAAATTTTATAATTTTTCGGTATTATTTACCACGCGATCAAAAAATCTCAAATTGACTATTTTAACTATCGATGAGGCATGTTTTTAAGTTCAACGGTGTAGAACAATCTAAATTACATAAAATTTTAATAAAAAATTCTACTTAACATCAATAGTAAGATCAATATTTTTTAGTTTAATTTTGAGTCTTTATCATTATTTTTTTATGAAATTTTTATTTTCAAACGTTTATTTTTAGATTACTCTTTTACTAGACAAATAAAGTTAAAAAGTTATAAAATTTAGTTTGCAGATAGTTCCAATAGTATAGATCATATCTAACGGAATCAATCGCTGAATCGAATATCTGATCATCGAAAATTAACTTACAAGCACGAAAATTTTCATACTTTCGAAAGTATAAAAGCATAGTTCTGAGTAAAATTCAGTATTCACACAAAATTATTATTATAGACTGGTTTAATTTCATATAGATCCCTACAAATATAGTGAATTATAAATATATCCCTACGAAATTTAACTTTTATATATTGTCCCTACAAAAATCTTAATATTTTCAAATATGTCATTCTGAATTGTCACCGTTAAAATACTATTTATTTGATAAGTGAAATGATTTTTTGCCATCACAAATATATCGTTTTAAAAGTCCCAACTATTAATTAAATAGGGATAAAAAGGTTAATTTACCGTATTTTATTTATGGTTAACTAATTTTTTCTACTGAATCCTAATGACAGGAAAGTATTTAAAAAAATTAGAATTTTTATAAAAATAATATATAAAAGTTAAACTTAATAAAAATATATTTATAATTTATTATATTTTTAGTGATATGTACTAAATTAACCCTTCTGGACTAATACAAAAGAATTAATTTAAAGCTCCAAGCTAGCATATGATAAAAAATAATAATAAAAAAACACTTATAACATCACCTGGATTATTATTTAGAGCACATCGGAACCAAGCCAATAGGAATAAAATATTCGGGATAAGATATCCGCTCTGCTTTCTCCTGCGTCGCACCTTATCCGTCCGATCTCGTCCGTGTCGCATTTTTGTGATTAAAACTTATTTTAAAAAAAATTATTAACAAAATAAAAATATATAGCATTTATTTAAATTATTAATTATTTCAATTGACTTTTTTTAAACTTTCAAATTTGAGTATTGTCAGTTTGCTCATTAGACGAGCCGAATCGGCGAGGGCTCTTCCATGGGAGTGGGGGCTCCACACCACACGACAATGCTTTACAAAATTTTAATTTTATTATTCAATTTTTTAATTTATTTAGTTTAAATCAGTTAATAATACTTTAACTTTAAATTGAATGCATTAGCAGATTTGAAATTGTCTGTAATTCAGATAAGTTCTATACATTTTTATTAAAAAAAAAATATTCATTTTGACTTTCGTTGTTATATTCTTTTTTTCAATATTCAAAATATTCTTAAAATTCTTTTCTTTTCTCACCCTCAGCCACACCGCCTCCCCCTCCGTGGCCTCGCTCTCGCCCATCTCTCTATCCATGCCCACACACACGCTCTCGCCTACCTCCACCGCCTTATCCTCGTCCTCGCCCACCTTTTCGTCCTTGCCGATTCTAAAAAAGATGAAAGATAATTTGATTATTTTATCACAATATATTCTCTGTAAATATTTTTTTATTTTTTTAAAAAATAACGTGTAGGGTTTTAACGTGTAGGGTTTTGAATGATTGGAAAAAAATTAAAAAGCGGTATTATCGGAGGTCTTCTGTAATTTAGCCATATATTTATTTTTTTTTTTTAACAAAAATGGTGGGTGAACTTAAACCCGCGAACTTTTTCTTCCTGCGGATGCTAATAACCCTTGGGGAGCTCCCCCCGGCGGGCTAACAAAATTGAAGTTTGATCTCATTCTGTCTGAATGCATTAGACGCTGTTGTTTAAAATTTGAAATAATAATAAATGGCGGGCGGCAGGTTCCGATCCGGGAGGGGGGCGGGGAGGCGATCGAGTGGCTGCAGGCGCAGCGGGCGGCGCTTCTTCCGCGTTGCTTCTTCTCGGAGAGAGCAGCAGGCGGTCATCTGGGAAGTACGGGGGCAGACGGCAGCGCCTCCCCCCCGTTCTCCGGCAACGGCGGCAGCCTCCGCCGCCCGCGCCGCCCCCCCGTCCGCAGCGTCGCCGGCGTCGGCTCCGCCGTCCACTTCCGCCGCTCCGACCCCTTCGCCTTCCGCGACTGGAGGTCCATCAAGCGGTAAATCTTCTTCTTTTTCTTTTCTTTTCTTTTCTTTTTTTTTTTTTCAGAGAAAGTAAAATAGCACGCCACCCGCTTCATTCCTTAGAGAGAGAAAAAGTTCCGCGATTCCAAATTAAAATTCAATTGCTTTACATTTCTAACTAAATTTATTTTTTAATTTAAATGGGGGTGGTGGGTAGGATTACCGCCCATTTTGTATTGTAGATCTAACGGTAGTAACATTGTATAAAGACCCCTCAACAATATGTAATTCTAAAATAACCCCCAAAGCAATTTTTTTTTAATTGAGATTCGAACTTTTGGGAGTTTTATCAAATTTATTAGCAGTTTTATCAAATTTAACGATTTTAAAAAATCAGGTCAATTAATGGTTGATAACTAATAGAGTTATTTAATTTGATAAAATTTTTTACTTTGTTAAGCATAGAATCCTATTTTTTTTTTTAAAAAAAAGACAGCTGAAAGGGACTCCATCCAAAAAAAAAGAAGAAAAGTTGAGGGGGCTCTTTAAGAATGGCCTATAGTTGAGGGGGTCTCTATACACTTTTACCTATATAATATAAAAAAAATCCTTATTTGGTTGCTTGACCAAGTAAAGACAAACAACTGTACTTGTTTCACATGGTACCAGAGCAGAATGTCTTGAGTTCAAGTCTCACTAGCTCATTTATTTTTCTTGTATTCGATTCCAGTCTGTCTTGTTCGCCTGAACAGTGTGCCGGCCCAAGTGCGGGCCGCACAGCATTATCGTCGTGAAGAGCCATTCGAGTGTGCAGCTTTCAAAATGGTGCAAATTTGCGGTCGCAAGTTGAACCACTGTTGCCATCTGGTAGCTTAAGATTTTAGAGACAAACGGTTGTGAAACAACTGCAAGATTAACACCAACTAGGGTATACTCTAATTTTATGTGAATATCATGACGCGATACGCTTCTGTCCACTTTTTTGGATGGAGGTCGATGCCAGGACTTGATTGTAAATCGATTAATGAACTTTGAGCCATCAATTGAGACGAACTAAGATTTAGGGATCATAGTGAAAATTTGGCCCCATAGTTTACAGTTTCTCTGCATAACTTGCTTTTTGAATTTATATGGTGTCGGCTTAGTTGATTTTTTAACACATTATGTTACGGTGTGAGAGCTTACAGAAACAAAACATTGGCCCTTTGAGTGTAAGTTTTGAAAATATTCTTACTATTATTGTCAATTTATCTAAATTTACGCTTTGGAAGCAAAGGTTGTTATGAATAGTTTATCAGCTGGATAAATCTGATAGTGAACAAAGATTTGTCTTTGAAATAAAAAGAAATAATATTGATTGTGGATTGTAACAATGGTTGCGGCATATAACTTTTGGACGTGCGAATCCGGATCCAAATGATTGGAAATAGAAAATTACTATCAACTGCTGATTGTGTGATCTGAGAATTTTCCTTAGCAGCATTGAAGGTTGTTTGCTCAAAATTAAAACATAAGGCCATCAGGGTAGATGCTAAAATAACTACTTAAAGACGAATCCATAAACATTTGCTGAAACTTTTTTTTTCCTTTTTTTTTTTTCTGAGGCTGCTATCTCTTCTGATCGATTTGAATGTTTTATTTTTCTTTACGTTACTGACAGTATTTTCTTCCCTTGTTCAATGCAGATTCCTCTCGACAGATTGTCCTCTCATTCGTGCTTATGGTGCAATCCGTTTTGATGCAACCGCCATTGTATCTCCTGAATGGAAGGATTACGGGTCCTTTTACTTTGTCGTTCCGCAGGTGAATTTTCCTGTCTCTTCCTTAACTTTGCGTAACTGTAGTTACATTCGCATTCTCGCATAGCCGTGTAAAAATCATTATCTATTTAACATGCTTAGTAATACCTGATCATCGATTTTTAGATTAAAACGAATGGCAGGTTGAGTTTGATGAGCTGGAAGAAGGCTCCATTCTTGCTATGACTATTGCTTGGGATGACTCCCTTCTTTGGACGTGGCAGGAAGCAATGGATGAGCTTCAGGCAACCATGCTGCAGGTCTCCATTTGTGCGCTTTATTATCGTACTATAGGCCATTAGAGAGATCTCCCCCCTTCTTTTTTATTTTTTATTTTTTAGGTTTACACTCCTTACTTTACGTTATTGATTTGAGTTAATTCCCTTAGTCGAATTTGGGATTCTGTTAACATTAATGGCTTCATTCGCTATTGGCCGTTACTGAAAAGCAGACAGAACCATCAAATTCAATGGAATCGCCAGTTTTACAGATGGAAAAACAGGAATCACAAAATTCAAAAGTCAAGGAGGTGCTGGTTGAAAAAAAAATAAAGTTGATGGGCCAATCTCAAAATGGAGTATGGTTGAGAGAGTCTCCACAATTTCGCCTTTGATATTTGATTTCGGATTTTGCTCGAAGTTCTAACCTTCCTCATTCTTGCAACATACCGAAAGAGATTTACTTTTAACCTCCTTATTGTTATGCAGATCTCCCCGCTTTTTCTTAAATTAAACGACCCGTGCCCAAAAGCAAATATCATCAGTCTTAATCACGTGCCAACCAAAGCATCTTGGGATGTTTCTGTCGTGAAAGCTCTTCAAATGATAAAAGAAAGCGACCCAGAGCTAGTGAAGGTATTAACTAAATTATTTACTATGGGAAAGAGTGCTGTCATAATTTTTTATGACCCTCTTATGTATTCAAAACTCACTATTTAAGTCGTAGCGTAAGCAATAGTGGCAGTACTGTTGCTGACATAAAATTTTATCGAACTGATGGTTTTGTGTAATTGTCTATGTTTTTGGTAAAAATAGGCATCTTTGTTGGCCATTGCTTTTCATTTAATGGTAGTTATTTTTTTCCAGGTTGTGTTGGCAAGATGTAATAGATACATCACCGACATCGGAATTGATCCTATAGCATTATTAGCTTGCTTAAAAGTATGATCCTCCTCTGTCTCCTTTTCTTTTTTTTTAACACATTATTTGATGGCTTAAATATTCACTTTTATAATAAATCAGGGCGAGGGTCAAAATGCTTACCAGTTCTGCATCCAGCCACCTGATGCTCCAGCATTTATTGGAAATACTGTATGTTGATTAGATCGAGAGAAGTTGAATTCTGAATACTTTCCATACATTGAACATCTGATCAAATTATGAATCTTGTGTCTAATTATTATTCTGTATAGTTTGACTAAATAAAAGAAAAAAGAAAAAAAAAAGGGCAAATTCAGTAGGTAAAATATATTCTTGATAGTAGCATCAGTTAGTAACCTGAAATAATAGTTTTTCCTTAGATTGTATAGGTGTATTTATGTATGTTCTAAGTATAGATTCACTTATACAAAAATTTTCTGAATAGCCAGAGCAACTATTTCACCGAAAATACTTGAGCATTTCGACCGAGGCTTTAGCCGGTACACGTGCAAGGGGTGTGACGAAGTCTGAAGATATCCAAATTGGTCAAGATTTACTTTTCAGGTTTTCTTTCGCTCTTAATTCAGAAAGAGTAGTAGGCCTATGAACACTAATATACTTAGGCTGGGAACTTTTGCGAGGCAAACTACTTATATCATGTTTCCTTGCAGCCCTAAAGAAAATATCGAGTTCACCATTGTACGGGAGAGCATAAGAAATAAACTGGAGGCAAGTTGAGTTTCGAGATTTCCATGGGAATGTTATATATGTTTACCATTCTTGCAAATGATTTTCTGGTTGCTGCTGTTTGAGAAATCGGTTATTTGAAATATGATTTTGTGCAGAATCTCTGCAGTAAGATACTTGTCAAGCCCAGCAAATCCCTTCGAAAACTTCCTAGAGTACAACATTTGTCTGCCCAATTGTCGGCTACAATAAGGAATGAAGATGATGAGGTAACATGGATAAGGAGAACATGATCATTCACAGAAACCTGTAGTCTGTAGATCTTTTGTCTTTTAAGATTGAAGTCACAGGATATATAGAGCTTTTGCCGCTTTAGCTGTGCCTTATACTTGTCTAGTCCTTGTATCGATACGATGGGCTAAACCTTCTGGTGTATGTTATAGCTGCTAACTTACGTAGAGTGTTATATTGATTAGCATTGTGAAAGCTTAATTTGTTGTGATTCTTTGCAGTTTGATATTTTGAAATCTCTTCATCCAAGTCCAGCTGTTTGTGGATTGCCTACTGAAGAAGCACGCCGATTTATAGAAGAAAATGGTATGTATAGTTTTACTTGTTTTCACCTTTCTGAAGCACATATGTTTGAAAGAGAATCTTCTCTATATGCACTTCCATGTGTGAAAATCAATCTTGTAGTTGTTTATTTGTAATGTTGGGCGACATTTTTTTTAAACTGTCAAATGAAATTTGAGACTAATTGTCTGTTCTAATTTATAGGAATGGTGTAAAGGTTTGACAAACGCAGCAATACTGTGTTGTTTAATAAAGGCAATTTCCTTTACGTTTTTATAGAAATGTTTGATAGAGGAATGTATGCTGGACCTGTTGGTTGGTTTGGAGGTGCAGAGAGTGAATTTGCTGTCGGTATTAGATCAGCTTTACTTGGAAAAGTAAGTAATTCACCGTCTTTTTCTAATTGCTTACTTACAGGCACTGTGTCAGCTCTCTCAACTGTTAACAGTCAGCATTTTTCAAATTTTTTCTCCTAACATGTTTTATTTAGCGAGTAACGGGTGAGTTCATTTTGAACCGTCTTCAGATGAAACTTGAAATTCACAAATGGATTTTCAGATAGTCTAAAACTGATTAATAAATACGCAGATAGATCAGACATCTCTTAAGCATCTCCCAAATTTAGATGTGCTTATGAATTCAGCATAAACATGTTTATTTTTGGAATTTTATGTGTTACCTAGAGGACTATGATTTGGGTGTTCTCAAACTAGAGATTTAGGTTAGCCATAAGATTATACATTGGAACTTGTGATGACTCATCGACAGCTGCATTTCTTACCTTAACTTTTCTTGCTAAGATTCAGTATTCTCACAGTTCTAACTGTATGAGGTGTAGTATTCTGCTTCTGTTGAGATTGTTTTTGCCAGGCAATGTCTCATACTGAAATCGTCTTCGTTTTAACGCAGGGATGTAGCATGTTAGTCTATGCTGGTGCGGGGATTGTTGAGGGAACTAACCCTACGTCGGAGTGGAAGGAGCTTGATTTAAAGGCGTCCCAGGTCAGCTTCACTTGAATGAACTATTTGTTTATGTTTCCTTGCATGAATGCGAAATTCACTTATGCCTCATTTCCAGTTCACAAGATTGCTGCAGTATCAGGAGCCTCATATTTACTATCAAGAAGCTAAGAACATGGGGACTACTGCCATTTAAATAGGTAGGCAATGGACCTAGATGAGTTCTCGCACTTTCCGAATGACATAATCTCGCATCTTCGTCTGTTCTGTTTCTACAACCTTATTTTATTCATCGACGATCATTCTAAACCTTCTCTCTTGCAGATCTCGAGGCTGCAGGAGACGTCTGAATCGCGTTATCAGTTACTGAATAGAGTTACTCAAGAGAAATTTATCGAAGATGCGGCTCGAATTCATTTGCTTGCTAGGCATGCATGATATGAGATAGAAGTCCAAATTTTGATGCCTAAATTCTTTGGGTTTTTTCGCATACAAATCCCTACAAATAAGTGAATTGCGTAAATGTCCTCGCAAAATTAGTATTTGCTTGCGTGCCCCTACAAACCTCATGTATTTGCGCGTGCGCACTGATAGGGACCTCTAGGTAAAAAATAGAGGTTTCAATGCAACATCGTCTTTGCATCTTTTCATATATGCCCGTAGTAGGGCATATAAATACCAACTTCGTAAGGGCGTTTATGCGATTTCACATATTTGCAGGGGTATTTGTAAAAATCTCATTGTTTTTTGTTGATGCATGTAATTGCTATATTACTGTGTTAATTGAGGTTTTTGTAGTGCATGCAAACAATGATATTGGTTTATTAATTATCCTTAGTAGAATTTCGACATTAATATATTAAAAGAGGTATATTACTGTTACTCTTTTTTGAAAATAAAATTTGGTGAAAATGCATAAAACTTGCCTGAACTTCAGTCTATTTTGATTCGACTACTCAATCTTTCAAAATTTTGATTTTAATACCCAATCTTTCAATTTGTTTGAATTTTAAATAATTTGATTGCTCTTCGGATATAAAATTTAAACTAGTTATTTATTTTAATGAATTTATAGTTATATGAACTGCACAAAATATGCTGACTAAGCATATAAACGGCGCATTCGAATTTTGAAGTTAAAGAGTCACTAATTTCTCAAATCAAATAAACTTAAAGGTTAAATAGTAAAATAAAAATTTTTAAAGATAAGATAATCTGATGAAAATAGGTGATACTTAAGGTAAGTCTTATACATTTTTATTTTCTTAATTTATTTTCTTAGTTCCTTTTTTCTTTCTAGCAGTAATTGTTTGTTTTAGAACTATGTAAATTTTTACAGTGTATTTTTTTACTCAAGAATTGCTTAAAAATTTTGTTAGAGGTAAAAGCTCAGGTTCATTTTACTCCAAAAANCGACTTTTGATAAAACCGCACTTATTTTCTTAAAGTACGTAATGTAATCTTTTGAAAATTCAAAAGCAGAGCCTTTAAAGCTAATACCAACCAGTGTTTAGAATTTTCTTTTTTTAATTTTTTTGGTACTTCTTCACATGGCCAATTTCAATTCAATCCAACGGAATCTGAGATATAAATATATATGGTACAAAATGACTTTATTTGTTTGAGTAAACAAACACCATAAAATTTTGGAGAATGAGTTGAATCGTTAGAAAGAAAATTTTTTTTTTTAATATACGTTTGACGTATTGATAAATTTATATGATATTTTTTAGCCTGATTTATAATTTGTATAACATACATCAACACATCAATAATATATAACTGATGATATTTATTAGTTACAATAATTAAATTGTACAGGTTGTAAAATAAAACTTTTTAAATTTTATTAGGTGAATTACAATTGGAAAATGTTCAAACGGGCTTAGATTTTTTTTTTTTTCTCTTTTTTTACATTTTGGCATAAAATTCATATAAAGGACTATATCTAGGGAAAACTTCAAATACCCCCCTTGTGGTTTCATTCGTTCTCAGTTTTCTACCTTATGGTTTTGCACTTTTTCACTTTAGTACCCTGTGCTTTAAAATGTATCACTTTAGAACCCTGTGGTTTCGCACTTTCTCATTTTAGTACCCTGTGGTTTAAAAACCACAGAATACTAACTTGATACAAAAATAAAACCATAGGGTACTAACTTGATACAAAAATATAATCACAGAGTACTAACTTGATGCACTTTAAACCACATGATACTAAAGTGAGAAAGTGCAAAATCGCATGGTACTAACTTGATAATTTTAAACCATAGTATACTTAAATAAAAAAGTGTGAAACCATATAGAAGGTTTTTTGAAATTTTCCCTTATATCTAACATTTGTTTGTATTTTCAAGATTCAGAATCTATTATTACAATCTTAATATTGCGGAAAAGTGTAACATCAACATCAACATCAACATCAAAGAATTAATAAGATTTTGGAACAAGAGGGGGATAACCTTTATCCCCACCCTCTATCTTCCAGCCAAACACCAGTATTAATAAAACCTAGAATCTTCTTTATCCCGATTCATGTATCTGGTTTTATTTTCAAGATGTGGACATTTTATTTGATCTGAGAAGCATTCCAAAATCTTATTAATTCTTTGATGTTGATGTTGATGTTGATGTTACACTTTTCCGCAATATTAAGATTGTAATAATAGATTCTGAATCTTGAAAATACAAACAAATGTTAGATATAAGGGAAAATTTCAAAAAACCTTCTATATGGTTTCACACTTTTTTATTTAAGTATACTATGGTTTAAAATTATCAAGTTAGTACCATGCGATTTTGCACTTTCTCACTTTAGTATCATGTGGTTTAAAGTGCATCAAGTTAGTACTCTGTGATTATATTTTTGTATCAAGTTAGTACCCTATGGTTTTATTTTTGTATCAAGTTAGTATTCTGTGGTTTTTAAACCACAGGGTACTAAAATGAGAAAGTGCGAAACCACAGGGTTCTAAAGTGATACATTTTAAAGCACAGGGTACTAAAGTGAAAAAGTGCAAAACCATAAGGTAGAAAACTGAGAACGAATGAAACCACAAGGGGGGTATTTGAAGTTTTCCCTAGATATAGTCCTTTATATGAATTTTATGCCAAAATGTAAAAAAAGAGAAAAAAAAAAAAATCTAAGCCCGTTTGAACATTTTCCAATTGTAATTCACCTAATAAAATTTAAAAAGTTTTATTTTACAACCTGTACAATTTAATTATTGTAACTAATAAATATCATCAGTTATATATTATTGATGTGTTGATGTATGTTATACAAATTATAAATCAGGCTAAAAAATATCATATAAATTTATCAATACGTCAAACGTATATTAAAAAAAAAAATTTTCTTTCTAACGATTCAACTCATTCTCCAAAATTTTATGGTGTTTGTTTACTCAAACAAATA
The DNA here is from genome assembly GCF_001540865.1 of Ananas comosus. Classification (NCBI taxonomy): domain Eukaryota; kingdom Viridiplantae; phylum Streptophyta; class Magnoliopsida; order Poales; family Bromeliaceae; genus Ananas; species Ananas comosus. The sequence goes on along the minus strand of NC_033621.1, from coordinate 21,350,286 downwards.
AAGTCATTTTGTACCATATATATTTATATCTCAGATTCCGTTGGATTGAATTGAAATTGGCCATGTGAAGAAGTACCAAAAAAATTAAAAAAAGAAAATTCTAAACACTGGTTGGTATTAGCTTTAAAGGCTCTGCTTTTGAATTTTCAAAAGATTACATTACGTACTTTAAGAAAATAAGTGCGGTTTTATCAAAAGTCGTAAAAATTAAAATATTTTTTTTTATATACTTATGTTTTAACTCTATTTTCATTATTATTGTCAAACGGCTTTCTTTCTTACCAAACAAGCTCTGAGTATACAATATAACTTAGTTGAGAAAAATTTAATCGAACTCATTTAGAACTTAAACAGTATAACTAATACCAAATAAATTCTCACGAAACCTGTTCTATAATCAAATCATGAAATTTGAGTGAGACTGATTTGTATTGTGAGAAACCTCATCAGATCCTTCCCAATAAATTGAATTTTTTTTTTTTGGGTTAATTTATGGCTTTAAACAACAGATCTAAAAACATTAGAATTCTAACTCTTTCAAATTCTAGGAAGTGGGACAGTCAAACAGCGTGTAAGTTATATTTAAAATATATTTTTTATAATGGTACTAAAAAGAATATATATATATATATATATAGAGTAGGGCTAGAATACTTGTAAAAGTATCATGGGGGTGATACTTGTGTGTTTTTAGCCCTTGGATGGAGAGATGTGAGGTTGAGATGATGGTGGTAGGTGGTGGTAGGTGGTGGTAGTTGAAATAGTGTTTAATCCAAGGGCTATTAATAATCAAAAACTAGATTCAATGGCTTGAAACCTAATAGCACCATGATGGTGATACTTGTAAAAGTATCATAGCTCAACTATATATATATATATAGTTGAGCTATGATACTTTTACAAGTATTCTAGCCCTACTCTATATATATATATATAGTTGAGCTATGATACTTTTACAAGTATTCTAGCCCTACTCTATATATATATATATATATATATGAATTGAGTTCCTATGCTTTTAAAAGTACTAAGGTATTGGTGCTTGTAGATTTTTAGTCATTGGATTAAGAGATATGCGGTTAGGATGATATGGGCCCCCTAGGGTTGAATGGGTGGTTGGTTGAATAGTATAATCTAATGATTGAAAATGATCCGAGAAGTAGATCTAACGGTAAAAAAATTTACAAGCACCAAGTGCTTGATGCTTTTACAAGCACCATAGCTGGACTCTCTCTCTCTCTCTCTATATATATATATATATAGAATTAGGCTGGAATACTATTAATAGTAAAACGCTCTTTTTGCTATCAAGTTTTTAACCCTTGGATGAAAAATTGTAGGGTCGGGATGATATTAGTCGGTTAGAGTTGAATGGTCCCCATAGGGTTGAGTGGTCCCCACTGGGTTATAGTATTTAATCCAATGGTTAAAAATAATGAAAAGAGTTGATCCAAAGGCTAAAAAACTGGTAGCAACAATGAGATTTTGCTACTAATAGTAGCCCAGTCCAACTCTCTCTATATATATATATATAGAGAGAGGCTAAAGCTACTATACTCTTATGAGTATAGAGTCCTTCATACTCATGAGTTGTTTTTAATGATGGAGCTTCTGAATTGACAATCAACTCCGTTAAATATAATCTAGAGTATTTGAAACTTTTATAAAATAAATTTCGTAATTTTTCAAAATCATAATAAAGTTCATCNAAGGTAAGTCTTATACATTTTTATTTTCTTAATTTATTTTCTTAGTTCCTTTTTTCTTTCTAGCAGTAATTGTTTGTTTTAGAACTATGTAAATTTTTACAGTGTATTTTTTTACTCAAGAATTGCTTAAAAATTTTGTTAGAGGTAAAAGCTCAGGTTCATTTTACTCCAAAAATATAGGATTTTGGGGTTTTATTTATTTATGTATTTTAATACTGCAAAAGGAGTATTCAAATATCATCCAGTAAAAAATATATATATATATATATATTTTGAAGTTCTAAATTATTTTATTTGTTCCAAATATTCTGTTTTTATAACAATCTCAAGTATCTCTCTTTGTTTGGTTCGGGTATAAATAAAACTGCATATTCCAGATTGATTTAAGTTCATGTATAAGTCTGGAATAGACTAATTTTGTATTTGGATGAAAATTGAGTTGTTCTCGGGGATAAAAAAAATAGCATTTGAATAGATAAGATAGAATAAGAA